>NC_135976.1:20952499-21178108 GCF_053455715.1 Rhinoraja longicauda | reverse complement strand
GCCCGGACCTTTAACTAATTGGCTCCCCCGCCCCCCACCCGACCTTTACCTCATGGGCTCCCCCCCTCCCCCCGGACCTTTAATTAATGCGCTCCCCCGCTCCCTACCGGACCTTTGCCTAATGCGCTCCCCACCACCCCCGGACCTTTAATTAATGCGCTCCCCTCCCCCCGGACCTTTAACTAATGCGCTCCCCCCCCCCCCGGACCTTTAACTAATGCGCTCCCACCCCCCGGACCTTTAACTAATACGCTCCCCCCCCGGACCTTTAACTAATGCGCCCCCGTACACCGCCGACCGCCCCGGCATGCATCGAGCCTTACATTCCTCAGATCGGGCCGCGCTGACCGCCGGGAGGTGCAGTCGCCTCTCCCGCTCCGAGAGGGGGGGGACACGCGGCAGACTGACGGCAGTGCCGTGCTCAGTGCCTTCCTCTCCCCTTTCCTCCCTCTCTCCTCGCACGGAGGATCTTTAAGCAGCGTTTCCGGACCGGCAGAACGGGGGTGGAGGGGAGGGTGGGGTAGGAGGCGAGTGTAGGTAGGGGGATGGAGAGAGTGGGGGGTGAGGAGAGAGTGGTGGTGGGGGAAAGTGGGGTGGGGGGAGTGGGGAAGGGAGAGTGGGGTGAGGTGCGGTGGCGGTAAGGGGGACAGTGGGTGTGGGGGGAAGGGAAGTGCGGGGTGAGGGGGTTGGGTGTCGAGGTAAGACTGGGGGTGGGGGAAGGGGGACAGTGCAGGTCAGGGGACAATGGGGTGGCGAAGAGTGGAGAATGGGGGAGGTAGGGGATGAGAGAGTGGGGGGAGGGGTGAGGGGAGGAGAGAGCGGAGGTGGGGGTAGAGTGGGGGTGGGGAGGAGGGCAGGGTGGGGTTGGGGAGAAGGGAAGAGTGGGGGTGGGGGAGAGTGGGGGTGGGGAGAAGGGAAGATTGGGGATGGGGAGAGTGGGGTGTGGGCAAGGTGAGTGGGGGTAGTGGGAGAGGGTGGTGGGACGAGTGGGAGTGAGGGGAGGGGAGGGAATAGGGATGGGGAGGGGGAAATGGGTGTGGAGGCAGGGCTGGGGGAGTGGGGGTAGGGGAGGGGCATGGAGAGTGGCAAGTGGGGGTGGGGCTGGGGAGGGTCACATGGGGGTGGGTAGGGGGGGGTGGAGTGGGTCAGTGGGGGGAGGAGGGTGGATAAAGGGGATTGGGGGGTTGAGGTTGCTACAATACAGGAGAGGCTTTGGGTCCAGGGCTCACTATCTCACACCCTCTCCCCTTGCCTGTCCCCCCTCTACGAGGATTGGGCCCAACGGGTCCACTTGGTCCAGTAACATATAAATGCAATGAACGTTTGATGGATGATGGCATGGGCCTGATGGACCGAGAGCATGTTTCAATGCCGTGTCATTCAACCTTCGTTGCAACATGCTCGGAATACCTATGCACCTTACCAAAATGATGCGGTTTGCGATTATATTCTTTGATTCAAATCAATTCATAAGCAGTGCGCCATAAATTATTGCTGCGCTTAATATTCAATATTTTCTCACCTGTTTCCAGTTGACGGGATGAAGAAATGCCTGAGAACAGGAACAACGTGACATCGTCGATACTATTCTTTCAGTTAAGAAGGCATTTGGTACGTTTTTGTCGATGACAGATACATGGGAAGACAAGTTGAGTTATGTTTCAACGGCGGGGCCCATATTTGTCCCGGCGTTGAAACCGCTGGCACAGCTATCCTCACGGATACGAAAATGCACACTTGTCCCTATTATTTATTTCCTATTTTTTAGCCAATACTTTCTTTATGCCGCTGTATGACCTGTACGATGAAAACATATTTTATGTTGAAGAACATTGTCGGAGCCACCTTGTTGATGTCCTCCAGAATGTCAAGTACTATACACCTACCATTCCCACCCACTTTTGGTTGAGGTTGTAATATCCTCACAAAATATGAATAATTATGCAGATAAGGTAGTCAAAACGTGTTTTGGCAAATTGGCCTTCATTAGTCAGAATTTTGAGTATCGAAGTCGGGAGCTCATCTGGCAGTTGTATACTATTTTGGTGACCGCATTTACAGTATTGTGTTCAGTTCAGGGCACCAAGTTGGAGGAAAGATATTGCCAAGCCTGAAGGGGTTCATATATGATTTACGAGGACGTTGCCAGGACTAGAAGGTCTGGGCTATAGGGAGAAGTTAAGTAGGATGAGTCACTAATCCATGGAGTGCTGGAGGATGAGGGATAGTCTTATAGAGGTGTATAAAATCAGGAGAGGCATAAATTGGGTAGATGCACAGAATCTCTTGCCCAGAGTTGGGGAATCGAGGACTAGAGGGCATAGGTTCAAAGTGAAGGGGAAAAGATTTAATAGGATTCTGAGGGGTAACTCTTCCTCTTCTTCTACTTCATAGGTCCCCTCGGTCATGGCTGACCATGGGTGATGCATCCTAGTTGGGTGCTTGCTCTACACCTCGGCTAGAGCAGCGTCGTTTGTGGCTGAAGAGACCAATGCGAGAGTGACAGTCTCTGTCGCAAAGGTCACATTTGTGTGTGATCTCTGGTCTGTTGAAATTCCTGCGCTCTTTTCTGCGTGTCCGCTTGTCTGCCGCTGCGTTCTTCAGTTTCTCTTTCCCCGTTTTAAGATGTTGGTTCATGGTACCTCTCCACCTCGTAGGGTCAGCTGCAAGACTCTCCCATGACTCCACGTCCACGTCGAGCGCCTTCAAATCTCTCTTGCAGACATCCTTGTAACGAAGGTGGTGGCGGCCGATGGTTCTCCTCCCAGATGTCAGCTCTCCATAGAGGATGTATTTTTGAATACGCCCATCCTCCTTGCGGTGGACATGGCCCCGCCACCGCAGTCTACGCTGCCTGAGTAGAGTGTACATAGTCGGAAGGTAGGCGTGAGACAGAATCTCGGTGTTGGACACTCTGTCTTGCCAGGATATACCCAGGTTATGGCGGATGCTTCTGAGGTGGAAGGTGTTGAGTCTTCTCTCCAGTCTGGCATATGCAGTCCTTATTTCACTGCCTTTCAGCTGCGTGCTGTTGACACAGGCGTTGTGGACTGCTGTCTTTGGCTGCACTGTCAGCTTTGGATTGGGCCACACTTGAGTTGTGAGGCGAGCGAGAGTCCTAGCTGCCTTCCCGATCCTCTTGTCAATCTCAGTGTCCAAGGAGATGTTATCGGTGATAGTGGAGGTGATGTACGTGAACTGATGGACGGCATCGAGTTCGTAGTCGTCCATGGTGATGACAGGCGGAGTTTCTGTATTCTGTCCCAGGACGTTCGTTTTCTTCAGGCAGATGGGCAGCCCGAAGTCCTTGCAAGCCCAATAGAAGCGGTCCATCAGTGACTGTCGTTCCTGCTGGGTGTGGGACACAACTGCTGCGCCATCGGCGAACAACGTGTCTCTGATGAGAGCTTTACGTCCTTTTGTCTTGGCTCTGAAGCGGGTGACGTTGAAGAGCCTGGCGCCTGATCTAGTACGCAGGTGCATCCCCTCTGTTGTGGTGCCGAAGGTATGTTTCAGGAGCAGAGCGAAGAAAATCCCAAAGGGTGTGGGAGCGAGGACGCCACTGCGGATGTCATAAAGAATGGTGCGTGTATGGAACAAGCTGCTCGAGGAGGTAGTTCAGGCTGGGACTATCCTAACTTTTTAGAAACAGTAAGACAGGTACATGGACAGGATAAGTTTGGAGGGATGTGGACCAACGCAGGCAAGTGAGTCGAGTGTAGCTGTAACATGTTGGCCGGTGTTGCGAAAGTTGGGCCGAAAGGCCTGTTTCCACACTGTATCACTCTATGACTCTATGTCACCTTTACAAAGTCATTTAAGGCAAACAGTTTACATTTCCTACCCACACATAATTGGAGGGAAATTATGTTGGAGATGGTCGAACAAGATTGTTAGTATGGTGAGTTATTTCACCAAATGTTACACAGTCTAGGGAATGACAGGTTAACCGTTTGTGATAGGAAATATAAATGATAAGAACATTGTTCAAATGGACAACCCATATAGCATTCTTTTCGTAAGAAGGATATATTGATGTTATGAGGTGAATTTGTTATATACTAGGCAAAAAAACAAAACGCCCTAAACCTTCCGGGGATGAAAAGAGCTGTCTTTCAACATCGAAGCCCATAAATTTCTTAAACAAATTCACTGTATAAAATGAATGAACATGTTCCACCTTTCGTTGTTTTTCTTTGCTTTCGAGGTAACTCAGCTTCTGTTACCAGCGATGTTACCTGACGTCCAAGTCTTATCCCTGATATTTGTTGTTTAATCTAGGTCTTGTAACTTACGAAATCTGTTTTCATCAGTATTGTCCCGTTCATAGTGAACATGGGGTCAGCTGTTTTCTGTTTGCACGCTTCAATGTGCAATTCATATCAAGGTATACAAACGCACCTGGATGCAGATAATTTTCAATGGAATTCCGTAAGACTATCAATGTTATAAAACGCTGAACTACTTCCATTTGTCAATCTCTTATATGTTCCTATAGTGTTCGCTATTCTCCCCTTCCTACTGTGGTATTAATTTCTTTATTTGATCAGCTGCGAGCCGCCTTCTAATTGACACCAATTATTTGCAGGATTACAAAGTCATGTAGCCAAGCAAGCCAGTATAATCGACTTTGTGTTGATAGCGAAATTTTCCTACACTGCAGGAATACTTGAACAGCAGCGATTGGCTGACTGTGTCAGCTAAACGTTTGTACTAAAGGAATAGAAGAAAACAGATACTTGGAAACGCTGAAGAGGCAACTGGACATGTAGCTGAACATGCATGGAATTGACCGATTAGACATTATTTTAAGTCAACTGGCATTACCGAAACTGAATTCCGGGGAGCTTATTTGAAAGTAAGAGTGTCCTTTATAGGTTGCATAGAAATGTGCAAATGTCACTCGCAGAGAGGGTGTTTAAAAGAGACCGAACGCCAATTTCACTCACCAGGGAGAGATAACTTCAAAACTGCGGACAATATGAAATCATTAATTGGTACTAGTAAAATAATTCCTTTCGTCTCCCTGTACTCATCTCACAATCAAAGATGGTCGGCAATTTTCAGAAGGACTGCGATAATTCGACTATTAATGTACTGCAGTATAACTAAAGACTATGACGTCGAAAAATAAATTACTTTGGCGAAACAGCTCCACATGGCCAATCCAGCTTATAAACCTTTGACATGGCTTGGCGTTCAATTAAATTTTAGATAGCAAATAAATGTCGACTAAACGATGCAACCAGATGTTCTTCGCTATTGACTCTATTCATATTTAAGATAGTCGACGGGATGAATGGCAGCATACCCTTACGTATTTCAAAAGTAAGCTTTGGTACAGGTCGATACGAAATTTGCGAAGCGGATAGCATTCCACCACCGACGCTCTGTTCAAGTGAGATCTATGTGTATTTGATTTATTATTGATGCACGTCTGTCATCAGGGACTTCAATTATTGTCTCACCCGAGAATGTGAAAATCAGACTTTTGCTTTCAGATATTTAAAATACTGGAATAGACACCAAATCATTTTGTCACTTCACCGGCCAGAGGTATAAAATTCAAATAAACCCTTAGCAGATTGTACTCTGCTTCACACCAAGACGACGCTTTCAGATCAATTTTACCAACTCTTCGATCCCATTGACCTTTTGATCAATCTTCCAATGTTGGCCTCTATCAAAGGCCGCACTGAAGCTCAAATAGACTACATTAAATGGACTGCCCTCAAAAAGCATTTTGATGCATGACAGTTTGGTCAGACGGGATCTCTCCCCCAGTAAGGCCACGGTGCCTTAATTTCCGTGATCAATGCTTTTCCAAATGCAGATCGACATTAGCGGCATTAGACCTCCAGATCGATATTTATATGATTTCTCGCTGATGCCCGTTTGGCATCACGTACTTCAACTGTAGCCAGCAAAAACATAAATGTTTCTCTCACGGTCCCATTAAGCTCCTTGCTTGCTTTCCATATCATATTTGGGATAGAGTTCATCAAGCTCACGGACTTTTCTCCACTTATCAACCCTCGAAAAGAATAATTGCAACTTTATTTTTAAAACGAACATGTTGCACGTTTATTTGGTCACCCTCCATAAACTATTCGGTTACAACAACCTCCTTCTCAGTGACTATATTTAAGGTCTCACTTCTTTCCTTTGGCGCCAGACACAAATATTCATTTTCTTCCCTATCACCTATGTTACTCTGTTAGAAGCAATATACTTTATTAATGGATTGGGATTTACTTTAATCCAAAGATGAACAATTCCTAACCCCGTCATGACTTCCTAGTCTCTCTTATGAGTTAACACACACTGGCATGCGCCCATACACAAACACACGCACGCGCACAACCACAAAATACACACACACACCCACACGCACACACATACACACATACACACACACACACACACACACACACACACACACACACACACACAGAAATATATACATATGCTTCAATTTTGTCCAAATCTCGTTATCTCTTGACACACATGGTTCTATTATTCGTTCGATATCTGGACCCCATATCCTTTTTATGACTTCCCTCGAGCATACAAATTTATGGTCAAAGATCTGCTAAATTCTCACAAATGATGAGGCAACAATGACCCAGATTTTTCTCCAATTTCAGATCCAGAGCTCTCTCCTTATTGTTTTGATGTGTTTATGCTTTATTCTTCATTGTTAACTGCATGCTTGTGCTGTTATTTGTGACCGGAGCACCAAAACACATTCCTTGTATCTGCATACTTGGCCAATAAATGTATTCATTCATTCATTCATTCATTCATTCATTCATTCATTCATTCATTCATTTACTGGTGGACATATATCTACTTGCTCAAGATGTGCAACGGTCCATTTATTCTTCTGAGCCAAGCATATTGAAACTGTGTCAGCTAATGTTGTGGAAGTTAAAATAGCTTACTACTCAAAAAGAAATTTGACTTCATTTCTTTATCATCCACTTCTCCTTCTCCAGTTCCACTCGACTGCTTGGCCGCAAACAGTATACGTCTAAGGGTGACTATCTTATTTTTCTTCAGAGCTTTGCCCATAGGTCCTTATATGGTTTTCCTTTATAACAGAAATAATGAACTGTTTAATCAACATTACGACCTTACCAGTTTTTGCACATTTGTTACAGGGAGATTGAGCTTCTGGTCCCACTCTACATTCAAAGGTAACTCCATGAAAACCACAACAATATGTTGATCATGTGATAAGTTAACCTGACTTCTAGATCCATACCATTGTATTCAAATAATTGCAAGCTTGCCTTGTATTCCTCCAAGTTACCTATTGCGCCATGCTTTGAACTGACCGGTCTGACACGCAGTTACGCTTCAATAGTTTGAGTGCACTAATAGCTCAATCGTATAATTGTGTTGTACCACACAATAGACCCCTTCTCGACAACCTCCCATTCCATGTGCTGAAAAGGGCTTGTTTCCATAAACGTATCTTCACATTCCGTCATTGGCAGTTACATAATGGATGCAATGGCATGCTTTCAATCTAGTCCTGATGAATCTGCGATGCGTTAACGTTACCACATTCAACTATGCAAATGGAGAGGGCAGGGTGAACTAAAGAGTAAAGCCGGGAGGTGATTGTGTGAAACCTGCTGCGATCCCTTCCATTTACATTCTGCCTAGTAAACGGACGAGGCATCGGTGTCACTCCAAATTCTCAATCCCCACTGGGTTGCTTGTGCGCAAGATATTCCCATTGGTATTATAGCCTTGTTGTGCGTAACATTGACGTTTCCACAACATCCTTCACGTGTTTTCCCTTACCCATATCTGTTTTAGAAGTGTTGTGCTGGGCTTGCAAATTGATGTGCACCCTCATCACCCTTCCTTATCAGAGATAACGGAGTGTATCTGCATCATTTTGTCCAATGTTGAATTGTTGTGCTGTCTTAATAATCCGGATCGCAATACGATTTTTTCTGAAGGCAAATTATATCACAACGCGTCTGTTTGCTTTCCAAAGCCATTCAGTGAGTTGCCTTAGACATTTGATTCGGGTACGGGTGTTTGAAAATACGCAGGTTTGAAAATATTATTTTTAAGTTCTAGATACATTGTATTCCGCATTACTTTCGCCGTTTCGGTGAGGTAGATAGATAAGCTAAGGGGTTTGACAAATTAACACAGGCAGATACAAGCATTTACGTTGGACAATTCTAATGAATATCGATAAAGTTGGCTTCCAAGTAGAGGTGACATATGTAAAAATGTTTACTATTTATCCTGTAGGTGAGTCATGCTACAACTTCTTATTCTTGACCAGAGTATTCTGGTCAGGAAATGTAAAGGAAATACGTCTATAATAATACTTGTTTGACACTTCCCTACACTGATTTTGCATTTGGCATGGATGGATTTGTGGAGAAGCTAGCTAGCATGACATAATAGAATAAATGCCTGTGACCAGACAATTTTAAGCAGTCCCTTGTATTAAGTGGACTGGAATACTTTAGTGATGTCAAGAACGGTTGCATATCGTGCATGATGTTGACAAATAGTTATTTGAAGATAGACAGATTTAACTTTGGGTTTTATTTTGCTTTTTATTGTGTTTCAGCAAACTATCCACCTGTCTATCACCTCCAGCGGCCAATTGTATAATTCAACACAAGGCGTTGCATCTAAATTTATGAAACTTCTATCTTACCTGTAAATAGTTTCTTCATTGCTCTTTCTATAAAATGTATTAAAATGCATTTAGTGCCAGGACACAAACAAACCACCGAAAACATCGCTATTACTGTGCTCTCTCATTTTATTCCCGAACAATGCAATCCTGATAGAAGCACATGTGTAGATAAATCAAGACAATAATTAAAATCATATAATATACCTTATGAAAATAGTATTCAGTGCTACCGAGGAACAGACTACCGCGTTATATTTTTACAATGCTTGTAGCGTTCACAAGCATTTCCGGCTCCCATCTGACGTATCATTATTTTGTAACTGATATACCATATCCCTACCAATAGCAGGATACACGCATTTTCACACTGGCACTTCACATATTGGGGGTTTAGCTTTGTTGTTCATTTCCTTCCCAGTTGTGGTCACGCTTCATGTTAAGTATGTCTAATCCAGTTCTGTGGAGGCATTGACAATCATGGCCGCTAAAATCGGGTTCCAACAGATGTACCCGAGATGAAAATTCCATCGCGACAGAGTACATGTTAGTGACCGTATTACTCTCCTTTGAGCCTCACAATTATTTATACTTGCGCTGGTATGACGATGCTATTTGTTGCACCCCTTTGCCCGAAACGCATCGATTCATCTTGCTGGAAACACGACCTGAGCACAAAGTAGCTTTACGCACACAAAGAGAGATTGAGATGGACCCTTTCCGAATTAAACATAATTGATATAATTTTTGACTCTTAGAAATACCTTGATTGGTAAAAGTAAATAAATCTTATTTACCTGCATTAATTTTATATTTATTCAACTCTATAAAGTAAGATGTGACAAGTATAAAGTGAGGATGTGCCAAGTAAAATGAGGATGTGACAAGTAAAATGAATGAAGGGGAGCCAGTGGATGTCGTGTACCAAGACTTTCAGAAAGCCTTTGATGAGGTCCCACACGGAAGATTGGTGAGCACAGTTAAAGCACATGGTATTGGGGGTAGGGTGTTGACATGGATAGAGAATTGGTTGGAAGACAGGAAGCAAAGAGTAGGAGTAAACGGGTCCTTTCCAAAATGGCAGGCACTGGCGAGTGGCGTGCTGCAAGGCTCGGTGTGGGGGCCGCAATTGTTTATCATATATATTAATGATTTGGATGAAGGAATTAGAAGTAACGCTGGCATGTTTGCAGATGACACAAAGCTGGGTGGCAGTGTGAACTGCGAAGAGGATGTTAGGAGGTTGCAGGGTGACCTGGACAGGTTGAGTGAGAGGGCAGATGCATGGCAGATGCCGTATAATATAAATAAATGTGAGGTTATGCACTCTGGCGGCAAAAACAAGGAGGCAGATTATTATCTCAATAGTGCCAGGTTAGGTAAGGGGGAAGTGCAGCGAGACCTGTGTGTCCTTGTACACCAGTCACTGAAAGTTGGCGTGCAGGCACAGCAGGCAGTGAAGAAAGCTAATGGCATGTTGGCCATAACGGCAGGATTTCAGTATAGGAGTAAAGAGGTTCTTCTGCACCTGTATAGGGCCCTATACATCTGGAGTATTATGTACAGTTTTGGTCTCCAAATTTGAGGAAGGACATCTTTGTAATTGAGGCAGTGCCGCGTAGTTTCAGGAGATTGATCCCTGGGATGGCGGGACTGTCATATGAGGAAAAATTGAAAAGACTGGGCTTATATTGGTTGGGGTTTAGAAGGATGAGAGGGGATCTTATAGAGACATATAAAATTACAAAAGTACTGGACAAGTTAGATGGAGGAAAAATGTTCCCAATGTTGGGCGAGTCCAGACCAAGGGCCACAGTCTTGGAATAAAGGGGAGGCCATTTAACACTGAGGTGAGAAGGACCTTTTTCACCCAGAGAGATGTGAATTTATGCAATTCTCTGCCACAGAGAGCAGTGGAGGCCAAATCACTGGATGGATTTAAGAGATTTAGATCGAGCTCTAGGGGCTAGTGGAATCAAGGGATATGGGGAGAAGGCATGCACGGGGAGAAGGCATGCACAGGAGGCCGAATAGCCTCCTCCTGCACCTAATTTCTATGTTTCTCTGTTTCTATGTTTCTAAGATTGCAATGCCTCAATTATCAAGACGGAATTAATACATTTAGCAGAATATATTTTCTTTATGTAATCCCCTATTTCTATGAAGAAATGGAACATGCAACATTGATGTTTTCTACCGTCCTTATTGGCTTACATGTACCACCACTCCCCCCTCAAACACACCCACACCCACAAACACACCGACATACACACACACACACACACACACACACACACACACTCACGCACACACATACGCACGCGCGCACAACTACGTGAGTAAGTGCTAATGTATTAGATCTCAGTAATATTTCCTTTTTTTTAAATCGTCGTTTGTTGCTTCAGCAAGACGTTTCTTCCGCGGAACCTGCTTGATGGAGATTCCAATTCACGTGGAAGTGGAGTGAATTTGTGAATTTGAACCTTAGTTATTTTCTCAACCGGCAACCAAGATGACCAAATTCCGTCAGTTCTGCAGCGGAATGTTAAATCGAATTAAATAATCTCTAATACTTTTAAAAAAAGAGATGCCAACCAACAATCGTAGAAACAACTGAAATGCCACACATTGTAAAAATTCGATAATCTGAAAAAGAATAAAAACCACTGCGATTTTCAGTGGGACTGTGCTAGCCCTCCAGCGAGAAACAGGTAATGAATTAAGCAAATTGCGTAAAACGTAAATAGGGAAAGTTAACACATCATAATGTTCTACAGTATGTTGCAGGGTGGGGGGGGCCGAAAGAACACAGGGCTGATTGTGAGAACGGGGCCTAACGACATTGAATTAATTGAATTGCTTGTGCTGATGTCAGAAGAGCTAAATATATTAATAGCTTCCGATCTGTGAGATGGTGAAAAATGTAGAATTGGACGAATGAAAATAGCAGACAGAGAGCAAGAACACCACGTTTGCAGATTTGATACAGAGCACACAATAGTGACTGAAAACGTGAATTAAAAATGAACGCATGAAAACCAAGCATTTCTGACCAGTATGTGTAAAAAGAGGGAAAACAGAGTTATTGAGCTCACGTTTCACGTTGTTGACGAAATGTCGGGACCAGGCACGTTTGAATGGACTACTTAAATCGAATAGTCGAATTCTACGTTCAGTCCCGAAACTGAAGACTATCAAGACGACCGTAATTGAACTACCCTTGAGCTTGAGTGGGAAAGTTTATTAATTGGACAATTGGTAGGTTGGTGACAGGTGATAGGTGTACGCTCAATGCTACAATATTGGCCATCTAGAAATGAATAGAATTGAATAAATTTTATTCGCCAAATATGTCGACAAACAAGGAATTTGTCTTGGTGCTTTGCTCGCCCGTAACAACACGATATACAATAGATAATTAAAAATAAAACATCACCAGTTAAACATGTGAAGACAATAAAATACCAGAGCAAAAGGAGGCTACAGACCCTTGGCTGTTGCGTAGAACTGGTACACGTGGGGGGGAAAACTGTTTTTGTATGTCTGGCTGTGGCGGCTTCCTGAGGGAAGTGCTTCAAAGAGTTCGTGGCCAGGATGAGAGGGGTCAGAGATTATCTTACCCGCTCTCTTCCTGGCCCTTGCAGTGTACAGTTCGTCGATGGGGGAAGGTTCTATCCAACAAATTTCTCAACTGATCGAACAATGCGCTGCGGCCTCCGGATGTCATGCTTGGTGGCTGAGCCAAACCAGACCATGATGGAAAAAGGTGAGGACATACTCTATGATGGCAGTATAAAACTGGACCATCGTCGCCTGTGGCGGATTGTGTTTTCTCAGCTACCGCAGGAAGTACATCCTCAGTTGGGCATTTTTGACCGTGGAGTCGATGGTGGCCTCCCATTTAAGGTTCCTGGAGACGATTGTTCCAAGGAACTTAAATGACTCCACAAATGTAACTGTGGTGTTTTTGATGATGAGTGTGGGGGGGGGGGGGGGGGTGGGAGGGGAATTCCACTAAAGTCTGCAATCAATTCCACGGTCTGAAGACCATTGACATCCAGGTTGTTGTGATGTCATCCGTTGTTATGTTCTCTTTAACATCTGTTAGCCAGTGCAACCAGCTTTCCTTAATCTTCTCTCAGGGAAATACATGGTCGTTAATCGTTCAGGCACGTCACCTTACTCTTCTTGCGCACCGGTATTATTGATGCCCTGTTAAAGCAGATGGGACCCTCAGACCTCATTACGGAGAGGTTGAAAATGTCCGTAAAATCCCCAGCCAGTTGGTCTGCACAGGTTTTGAGAACTCGACCGGGTGTACCATTAGGTCCGGGCGCTTTCCAAGGGTTCACCCTGCCGAAGGATCTTCTCAAGTCGACTTCTGTGACTGTGACAGCAATACCACGTGGGGGCTCGGGAAGGCATATCAGTGTTCTCCCTCTCAAAGCGTGCGTACAACGCATTCAACTCGTTAGGGAGTAATGCTTCGCTGTCTCTTAAGCTGCCTCCCGGTTTCGCCTTGAAGGATGTGATGGCATTCAAATCCTGCCACAGTTGCCGAACATCCGCCCCATCAGCTTTGAGCAGAAGTCCGTTTTGGCATTTGGATGGCCTTGTCATATTCGAATCTGGACTTCTTATAGACCTCTGCCTCGCCAGACATGGATGCCCGGGATCTGGTCATCAGCAGAATGCAGATCTCCCAGTTCACCCAACGCTTCTGGTTAGGAAACACTCGGAAGGTTTTTGTAGGAACACAGTCCTCCACACGTTTCCTTATGAAGTCTGTAACGACTGTGGCGTCTTCATTCAGGTCCGTGGCCGAGTCCTTGAACATTGCCCAGTCTACTGAATCCAAGCAGTCCTGTAGTTGTACCTCTGCCTCCCCAGACCTCTGGGGGCGCGCTCTTCGCTTGCTGTTTGTTTGCTGGAAGAAGCAGCACCGCTGAATGGTCGGATTTCCCGAAATGAGGGCGAGGGACTGAGCGATAGACATCCTTGATGGACGTATAGCAGTGGTCAATGGTGTTTAATCCTCTGGTGCTGCAGGCGACATGTTGGTGGATAGTGTGGGAGTAATATTTTCAGGTTGGCTTTATTGAGGTCCCCGGCTATGGTGGTAAAGGCTTCGGGGTATGTTGGCTCGTGCTTGCTGACCACGGCATTCAGCTCCTCCAATACTCGACGGGTGTCTGCCTGGGGCAGGATGTAGACTGCGGTCGGGATGATGGAGGTGAATTCCGGGAGGTAGAAGGGGCGGGACTTCACCCCCGGATGTTCACTCCAAAGACGTACAGGTATGTAGGTTAATTGGCTGGGTAAATGTAAAAAATTGTCCCTAGTGGGTGTAGGATAGTGTTAATGTACGGGGATCACTGGGCGGCACGGACTTGGAGGGCCGAAAAGGCCTGTTTCCGGCTGTATAGATATGATATATGATATATGTTCCAGGTGCGGAGAACAGGCGATAGATAACAGGCGATAAATGCCATGTCTGAGCACCACGAAGAGTTGACCATGAGGCTGCCACCCCCGCCTCTCCCTTTCCCAGATCACTGCGTACAGTCCATACGATGGATGGAACAATCTTCAGGCTGGATGGCTGAGTCTGGGGAGCTGGGGGTGAGCCACGTCTCTGTCATACAGAACACAGAGCATTCCCTCAGCTCCCTTTGGTGAAGCAGCCTTTACCGTAAGTCCTCCACTTTATTTTTCAGTGATTGTACATTGGATAGTCGGATGGTAGGGAGAGGGGGTCGTAGTTCCCTGCGCTTCAGTCTGACTTGTAGTCCTGCCCGCCGGCCATGTTTGCTGACACCATGGAGGCCTCCCCTTTGTTCCCAGTTGCAGTCATTGCTCTCCCGGCGATCCTCCGCCAGGTCGGTGATTCCCCTGCGATCGGGTATTCCCTTACAATCGGCAGCTCCGTTGCTGCCGGTAGATCGCAATAGCGCTAATGCGTTTAAATGCATTAGCAGCTTGTCAGTTGCATCGCTGGTTTCTGCTGTATCTTTTGTACAGGTAAGCTAACTATTATATTTGATGATTTTCTGCTGTGCTGCTGGCAAAATGTCTCCACAAACAGGCGCCATCGTGAATCAATGCCTGCGATTTTTAACTGAGTCAACTGCCAACTTAGTTCAAACCTCATCACGAACGGGGGAGGAATGCGGGATTTCTAAGTAACACCGAGCCTCTTAGCCGTCGACATTTATCACAAGGTATTATTATCCGTTTCAAACACTGGGGTTGTCTAGATTTATAATAGTTTATCCCGTTCAACGTCTCTAATGATACCATTATAGATTTGGTAGCAATATGTACGAACCAGTGGTTGTTAAGAAGCCAAATTAAAAACGTTAATCTTGGCAACAAAATGTTCTGCCAGATAACCCAACAATGGACATAAAATCCGCAGTCGGAATGGTTGCTGCTCCTAGGATGGTGCTTATTTCACAAGAAGTAAAATGACAAAATACATCAATTCATTTGCTTTTCGTCCACTACGTATTAGTATAAGTTATTGTCTGTGACAACAAAAATGCAAACATGTAACAGCATTCCTTTTGTCATAATTCGGACAGTTTTGATCACATTGACATGCAAGTCAATTGTTACAAAATATCAGTTCAGGTCCTGAGAAATGTTGACACGAGGGTCGTATCGGTGTAATTAAATGCAGTCCACATCCGCACAGTAGGAACTAACAGGCAATACGACGTCATTAAATACAACTGCTTAATTGCCTGTTCAAGTTCAGATCGTGTCAAAGCCAAATCACAGTAAGGCCCACCTGTTCATTGAAAATGTTATCATGTGTTCTCTGGCGTACATCAGAGTAGTACGGTATGGTGAGGGCGGCACTATGGCGCAGCGGTAGATTAGCGAATGCACCGCCGGAGTCCCGGAATCGATACCGGCTACGGGTGCAGTTTGTATGGAGTTTGCACGTTCTCCCCGTGACCTCTGTGGGTTTTCTCCGAGATCTTCGGTTTCCTCCCACACACCAAAGACGTACAGGTATGTTGGGTAGTGTTAATATGCGAGGATCGCAAGTCTTGGCTTGTCTTGTTGATACTGCACCAACCGTCGCTGTTGGGCTATCGACGTGCAGTCCTTCGTGCATGCAGTTGCAGATTTAAAATTTAGTGTTTGCAAGCAACAGTTTAAAAGATTTACTATCAGCAGCAGATTTTATATGCGGTGGCAAATGATTCCAAACAGGGATGGTTCTGGGATACATCGAGTAGCGGAAACAGTCTTTGTTGGTCTGGATCTTTATACAATTCAAGGATTGGTTTAATCGAGTTCCTGGTCTGTTCCAATTGTATGAAAGATGGGGAATGTTGGATGGAGCTAATGAGTGGGTTTCTTTGTAGACTGCAGTAAGCCTGGTTATTATACGGCGTCTTTGGAGGGTGTCCCATTTGAGTTCATGAAGCATTTCTGTGACACTACTGGTCCTTCTATAGTCACAGGTTACAAACCTGGCAGCTCTTCTCTGGACCTTCTCAAGGTCGTTAATGTGGGTCGCTTGGTAGGGATCCCAAATGGCACTACAGTATTCTAGTCTTGGACGTACAAGCGTTTTGTAAGTAATCTCCTTTGTTGATTTTGTACAGTTCCAGAAATTTCGTCGCAGGAGACAAAGGATTTTGTTTGAGCTTGAAATAATTTGGTTAATATGTTTTGCCCAGCTGAGGTTGTCTGACAGTTCGATACCCAAATAGGGGTGATGTTTTACCTCCTGGAGTGCAGAGTTCCCCATGAAGTACGATAATGATAAAAATTCTTCTTGTGGGTCATTCTCATGACATAGCACTTGGATTTCTTGAATTTCATCTGCCAAGAAGATTCCCACTTGCGGAGCGAATTGATGTCTTGTTGAAGGGTACCGCAGTCATTCAGAGTGTATGGGTCTGTAGAGAATCAGATCATCTGCGAATAATCTGACCTCAGATGTTACACAAGTTGAAAGGTCATTTATGTAGGTTAGAAAGGGAAGGGAGTCCAGGGCATTACCCTAGGGTACTCCTGAAGACTCTGGACAGCTGGATGTACACTGACCGACGACTAATACCTTCTGGTGTGGTTTGGTTAGAAAGTTTCCGATCCATTTCTTGATAGGAGCTCAAGATGGTCAAGTTTTGCGAACAGTCGTTGGTAGGGCACCACATCAAAACCTTTACTAAAATCCATAATGCAAAGGTCGACTTGACCCTTTGCATCCAAAACTTGTGCTAGGTCATTAACCAGTCCAGCTAGCTAAGTTTTACAAGATCGTCATCTCCTAAATCCGTGCTGTCTGGCACGGAGAAGTGAAAATCTCTCCAGATGCCCCATAATGTTGCTATGCATAATATGTTCAAATTCCTTCCTCGCAATACAAATAAGTGACATTGGACGTTAGTTAGATGATGAAGACCTGTCCCCTTTCTTAACGATTGGTGTAACTTTTGCATAGAGCCAGTCTTTAGGCAAGGTTCCAGTAATTAACGTCTTTTGGTTGATCTTTTGGAGTATCGGAGCAGCACTAGTAGCACATTCTTTGAGGACACGAGCCGGCACATTATCAGGTCCCGTGGATTTATGAGCCGGGAGGTTTTTCAATAATTTTTCGACACCTGCTGTGATAACATTGATGCTCGGCATGTCTGAAACACTGTTATGTTCCAAGTCTGGTACTGACGAAATGTAAAGACAGCACAGAAATGTTGGTTGAGTGCTTCTGCTTTATTTTTCGCACCAGGCACAATCTTGCTCATTGATAATAATGGAGATACACCAAACACTTCTCGACGTATAGCTTTCACGTAGTTCCAGAAAGGTTTGGTGTTTTCACCCTGGAGGCTTGTACCAATATCATGCACATGAGATTTCTAATTTGCCTGTCGATCTGGTGCCGGAAGGTTTTAAACTCGTCCCACGTAGAAAAATCACCTGTGCTTCTTGCTCAGTCATATAGCTTCCGCTTCGTCGGCGCGGACCTGATGGGCCGAAGGGCCTGTTTCCGCGCTGTGTCACTAAACTAAGCTAAACTAAACAAAACAGTACGTCCACTACTGGTGTGCATTATTAAAATCGCCACAGCTTATGCATATCAGTCGAACAGGTTTGCTACGGTGTTAAATGTTGTATTTTAATATAATTCTTCCATCGCCGGTCACGTTTCTTTTGTACTATTCGCCAAAAGAAAGAAATTGCACAAATGTTTTACTATGGATACTTTTCGAATCATAAAGATCCAGCAGAGATCTGGGAGCAATATTTATTAACCCGTGGATGTAAAGAAGGCACATTAATGGATTAATCTTCGCAACAGATTGTTCTGCCAGTTAAATAAACAATGGGCACAAAATTAGCAGTCGGAATAATTGTTATTGAGAGCTCTTGTGTAATTGGTGAACGGTGAGGAGGGAGGAATGCTTAGTGCATTTACACGAAAGAGACATGGTCAGAAACAGTTGGTCGTATTTGTTTCGGAAACAAAGTTAGGTATTCCTTCCCAGGTGGACTTGCGGCATCAAGTGCAGAGTTACGGGGAAAGATCGTGTTAATGGGACACAGGATCGGCGATTCAAAACCGGAATTAATTATATGCGCATCCTGACTACCTATTGGCTGCTACGCTCCATTGATAACAGAGGTTAATAAACAGGTGGCCTCTCCAGCACTGCGGAAAAGATGAGCCCATGCAAAGATAACTAACGGACTTGTGCTCTTCAAGTACAAAGGGAAATACATGTACAATACAGGCGACGATAGTAAAAATGAACACCGAATCTACAGTTCAATATATTGCAACGCATGAAGGTAATTTTTATCTTGGTCATTGAAACACGTTAATTCGTATTGACAACCTGGGAAGTCTTTCAACATCATGATTTATTTTACAAACAAAATCGTCCAGTCTACTCACGTAACAGCTGCAGGCAATGTTTCAGTTCTACGGCAAAAACAACCAAGGTAGAGATTATTTTGAGTGTACACAGTAACCAGGAAACGTGTCATATTGGGGATAAACTTCCCTTGTTTCACTCAAGCCCCTGTCCGAGCCATGGCACAGTACTGAAATGAATAAATCCGTGCAACTACTAAGCCCTGCTTGCGAAATAGCGCCTACATGGCCGTTGACAATGGGAGGAAAGCCCACGTCATCAATAACCCTTGGAATATTTCAAAACTACCAATCGTTCGCAATTAGTTGAAAATACTCACAATTTTTTATACAATATATAGTATTCAAAGTACATTAAACCATTATAAACATATAATGAACTACAGGAAAACAAAACAAAATTTATGTAAACTTAGTGTTCAAATGTCTATTGGCGCGCGGATTTAAATTAATTTGCTTGAAATTTGTCTGCATTGGTTGGTGTGAAGCATCGTACAAAATACAAAGTCCCTGCTCAGTCCGAAAGGCTCCTGATGGTATTTATCACAACATGGCATACTACAGCATCAGGCGTGTAGTGCAAGGCCACATGTACAGTTGATTTATCGCAGTCTGTCTGGTGTTCTTTGTAGAACTCTACGTACAAATACAATCAAATCAGAATTTACATTTGTTTGTAATGATATAAAATCTGTTCGTCTCTCATCATATTATTCCCCATATGTCTCCTGATGGGCATGCACTGAATTCCAAATCGAGGTAATTCATGAGAATATATTTTGGTTACCTGCAGATTTGATGTCCTTTTCGACTTCTAATTAAAAGGAAAATGTTTAATTCTCATTGGGGTGGTGCATATAATAATAATAATAATAATACATTTTATTTATATAGCGCTTTTCATATACTCAAAGACGCTTTACAGAGATTTTGAGAACATAGGGAAATTAATAAATAGATAAATAAGTAAATAAATAAATGAACAGAGAAAGGAGACAGTAGGTGAGGTGACCTTCAGTGGTTGAAGGCAGTACTGAACAGGTGAGACTTCAGCGATGTTTTGAATGTGGTGAGTGTGGGGGAGTCTCTAACGGTTTGGGGTAGTGAGTTCCATAGGGTGGGAGCAGCGATGGAGAAAGCCCTGTCCCCCCAGGATCTGAGTTTAGTCCGGATGTGGGGGGATAGGAGATTGGCAGCGGCAGAGCGGAGGGTGCAGGTGGGAGTGTGCCTGTGGAGGAGGTCGGTCAGGTAGGATGGGGCCAGGTTATGGAGGGCTTTGTAGGTTATGAGGAGGATTTTGTACTGGATTCTCTGGGGGATGGGGAGCCAGTGGAGTTTATAAAGGACGGGGGTGATATGGTCACGGATCGAGGTGTGTGTGAGTAGACGGGCAGCGGAGTTTTGAATGTATTGAAGTTTATTGATGATTTTTGAGGGTGCGCCATAGAGGAGGCTGTTACAGTAGTCCAGACGGGAGGTGATGAAGGCGTGGATGAGGGTTTCTGCAGCTGTGGAGGAGAGGGATGGACGGAGACGGGCAATGTTTTTGAGGTGGAAGAAGGCTGTCTTTGTGATGTGTTTGATGTGTTTGTCGAAGGAGAGGGTTTGATCAAGGATGATTCCAAGATTCCGGATGTGAGGTGAGGTGGATACTGGGAGACCATCAATGTTGAGGATGAAGTTTTGGGTGGATTTGGTGAGCATTTTTGGACCAATGATGATGATTTCAGATTTGTTGCAATTGAGTTTGAGGAAGTTTGATTGAAGCCAAGATTTTATTTCAGTAATGCAGTTTGTCAGTGTAGAGTGTGTGGTGGAGGAGATTGACTTGGTGGAGATGAGGAGCTGGATATCATCGGCGAAGCAGTGGAAGTTGAGACCATGACGGCGGATTAATTGACCAAGGGGGAACAGGTAGAGGATGAAGAGGAGGGGGCCAAGGACTGAGCCTTGGGGGACACCTTGGGGGAGGGGAGCGGTGGGGGATTTACAGTTGTTAATGGAGATGAACTGGTGTCTGTCAGAGAGGTAAGATTTAAACCAGGATAGGGCTGTGCCGGTGATGTTAAGGGAGGTTTCAAGTCGGGTGAGGAGAATGGAGTGATTTATGGTGTCAAAGGCGGCGCTGAGGTCAAGTAGGATGAGGATGTTGAGGTTGCCAGCGTCGGAGGAGAGGAGAATACTGCTGACTACATTTACATATGTCCCCTCGCTAAGCATGGGAGAGTTCAGGCGATGCAATATATCACCCTCATCTGCGTGGTATATGAAATAGATTGTGGGGATTATGTCTTGCTACGTTAGATAATTACTACGGAAAAACAGGCAACATATCACTGAATAAATCTTGGATGTCGCTTCCCGAAATTAATGAGGTAAGAGAAAAACAATATATTGACAGGGGTCGTATCATCCACTGACATTCGTCCCCTGTAAATTATTGCTAAAATGCTATAAAGAATAGGGGGTGCCGTGAGCACTATTCTAGAGCCAACAATCGTCAGGTATTCTTGATTGTCTATAATGCACTCGTTTAAAAAAAAAGTATCATGAATAAATTTCATTAAAATATTTAATTGCCTTCATAACTTTCGAGCAAATCAGAGCAAAGGTGACGAATGTAATCGACGAGTGTTACGTAGTGAAAGTTGTCAACATGGATTCTAATAAGTCATTTCATAAAGTCCTCCCTAGTGGGCTGATCCAGACTGTAATATGGCGGGATTAACAGTGATTTGATCTTATGGATTCAGAACTGGCTTCATAATAGAATATAGTGTGCAGTGGTGAAAGAATAACTTTCAGGCTGGAGGTTTCTGATAAGTGTAGTTCAGCACGCAATTTACTGAGACATCTGATTATGTGATATATATATATAAACGACTACGGCCTAAACATAGACGAGATGTTAGAAAGCTTGCAGATAACAACAAGTTTCTTGGGGTGGCGGACTGTGAGAAAGACTGAGGAAATAATTCATATCAGACACGGAAACGAGCGGAGAAATGACAGGTGGAGTTTAAACCGGGCAACTGTGAAATGTTTCACTTTAGGAAGTCGAGTGTAAGGGAAAACTATACAATTAATGGATAGAACTTTAGCAGCATTGAGGTATGGAAGGATTCTTGGTTCCAAGTCCATAACACAATTATACTGGCAACACAGGTCGATGGAATCATCAATAATCTCGTATGCCTGCCTTCAACGTTCGTGTATTGGGTGTCAGAGACAGGAAGTAATGATGCAGTTGTATAGGACTTGGTTGGTTGCAATTGGCTGCTGCTCTGATAGCCACGTAGAGCAAGGCCGTGGAGGCTTTGAAAAGAGTCCAGAGGAGGTTTATCAGAATGATGCCAGGATTGCTGTCTATTGGCAACTGGGGGAGGTTAGACAGTCTTGGATGATCTTTTCCTGAATGCCGAGGGTTGATGGGAAACTTGATCGAAGTACATAAAATTATGAGAGGCATAGATAGAGCACACAATCAGAACATTATTTTACAAGAATGGAAATATCAATTACTGATGTGCATAGCTTTAAGGTGAGAGAGCCAGCATTTAAATGACGTGGGGGTCGTTTTTTGCAGAGGTGAGTAACTATAACGCTTTCCTGGTCGTGGAGGCTGCTACAATAGTGCATTTACGAGATTTTTAGAAGGTATATGGTAGGCAGGGAATGGAGGGGTCTGGATTAAGTGCAGGCAGATAAAGAGTTGGTCTTGGCATCATGTTCGGCACGGACATTGTCAAGAAATTTGATGTTGTACGTAAATGAATAACGATAAATATCTCCATGAATCTATCTGCATTTGAAGTTGCAAGGACATCGCCCAACTCTGCGCTACCAATATCCTGAGTGTTATAATTGAACCAGAAAACTCGCGTAAATTATATGGTTACTGTGGCAGCGATAAAATGTGAAACTGAACACCAGAAAAAAAACAAGCAGAATGCTTAAACATGAGACAGAAAATGAAAACATTGAGGTTAACGAAGTGGACAAGGAGACAGGGGGAAGAAATAATGCGCTAAAGTGATACGAGTGGCACTTCATTACAGAACAACTAGACTCGGTTACAGGCCATTTGGCCTTTCGATATTCCACAAGATCAAAAACGATACTTTAACAGGACCACATTGCCGATATAACGCCATGTCCAATTAAACATCACCAATTTGTCTCTCACTACCTCATTTTTTGGATATACCCCCCTCCCCCCTCCCCAACCCCATCAGCATCATGCAATGACTGCAGTATGTATCATCGCAAAGTAGCGAACTACTTCTCCCCCGTATTTTGCAATTATCTCCAGATCTCATGTTCACTGATAGCCGCAAAGTTACGGGTCGATGCCAAATGCGATTGCCGGAAATTTGAGGCTCGCTCCATCGTACAAATCATTCCGACTGAAAATCAATTCTCCATATTCGTGAGAAATGCGACCAACGTTCCTTATTCAGAGTTACAGAATAATGAACGGCATAGATAGAGTGGATGTGAAAAGGATGTTTCCACTGGTGGGAGAGTCTAGGGCCAGAGGTCTTAGCCTCGTAATTGAAGGGCACTCTTTTGGAAAGGAGGTCAGCAGGAAGTTCAGTCAGAGGGTAGTTAGTCAGTGGAACATTGCCACAGAGGGCTGTGGAGGCCAAGTTAGTGGATATTTTTGAGGAAGAGAGAGACAAATTGGTGATTAGAACGGGTGTAAAGGGTTGTCGTGAGAAGGCAGGAAAATTGGATTAGGAGGCTGATATCAGTCATGATTGAATGGCGGAGTAGACTCGATCGGCCGAATGGCCCAATTCTACTCCGAGAACTTGTGAACCTGTGAACTTCAGAAACGTCCTCAGCTACACCTTATGGTATAGCTTTTTCAAACAAACTGCAGTGGTTCAACATGCCGGGTCGCCATGACGCTTCAAGAGGAATCTATGGAGACAAGATTTTGCAAACACTCGAACTTTGAGCAAACATCGACGTGCTCAGAGGCTCTGGAAGAATCTGCGAAGGAATGGATAGATGCCATTTCGTATTCGAACCTTCATCATCCTCAGTTTCGTTCGAACCATTTTAGTGAGGAGTGATGAAGGCTGATGCTCTAGTGATACTCTATGAAGTAAAAATGCATTTTGAAAGCAAACTAATATTACGAAAATAATCATTCCTCTGTCGCCTGACTTAGAATCTGGAGGAATACGTTAAAAATAAAAGCGAATGGTTGATTTCCAGATACTACCTGCAAGGGTACCTCATTGAGTATTTTTTCATGACCGTTCATTCTCAGCCGAGAGTGAATCTCCATTCGACGCGAAGAAACGAAACATTATTTAAACAAGCCAAGCTCCATGAATATACTTCAATTTCCATTAGCTCGATTTGTTAAACCATGTTTCGTTCTTAGTGCACATACTCCGCATGTTTCTGAGCAAGTTACGATGCAATTGGTGAGTAGTTGTTAAATACGCTCATGTTCCAGGTAAAAATGAATCCTGACGTATTTTCCTAATTTTGCACCGTTTAACACAAAACATAACGAAGAACAGTACCGCATATCAACGAGCCATTCGGCCCACAATGTCTGTGCCAAACATTTTGCCAAGTACACCGTTCATGGCCTCCTATTCCCAGTATTTCCACGTGCTTACCTAAAAGCCTGTTAAACACCATTATCGTATCGGACTAAACCACCACGTCTGACAATACCTTCTAAGCCCACACCACTTTCTATGTAAACAAACTGCCGCTCACATCTCCATGAAACTCCTCCGCCCCTTCCCCCCGCAACGTATATCGATGCCCTCTAGTGTGTTGGACATTTCCACCCTGGGGAAAGGGTTTTGCCTATCTATCCTACCTATGCCTCTCATCATTTTATATATTTCCATGGACTTGCAGGCCAATATCCCTCTGCACATCAATGCTGATAATGGTTTTGCCATTTATGATGTACTCTCTTCTTACATTCAACCGTCCAAAGTAGCTCACACTTGCTCGGTTTAAATTATGTGTGTCGTTTATCTGTCCATTTCTGCAGCTGATTTATATCCCACTGTATTTTTTTGATAGCTTTCCTTATTGGCTTCAACTTATTCAATGTTAATGTCGTGAGCAAACCTAGTCGTCAACCCATCTACATTTACTTGCGTCACCCATTCCTTCTCTCCAGAGATGATGCCTGTCCTGCTGAGTTATTCCAGCTGTTTGTGTCTATCTACATTAACTTCAAGCTCATTTATACAGTTCCCAAACAGCCTATGTCCAAGCACAGACCCTCGTGAAACACTAACGGTCGCAGACCTATCGTCTAGTCAGAGTAGCAAACGTCTGTGACTATGAATAATCTGTTCCGAATCCAGACGACCAAGTCACCATGAAATCCGCATATCTTAATCTTCTGGATCAGCCTATCATGAGGGACGTTAGCAAAAGCCTTACTAAATTCCATGTATACCGCATTCACCGCCCTATCTCCACAATTTTCCTTTGTCACCTCAGCCAAACTCAGCCAAGCAGACGACCTGCGGCTTTGAAAGCCGTATTAGCTAACCCTAATTAGCCCTTTCATTTTCAAATGGGAGTTAATCCTATCTCGAATAATTCTATCCTATAGCTTACCTAACCCAAACCCCAGGCTCACCGGCATATATTTCGCGGGATTCTCGATACTCGGGAATGAACAGCACATGTCACTCTCTAGTCGACCCGGATCTTACCTGGGGCTAGATAAGAAACAAGGATTTTCGTCAAGGCCACCTGCAATCTCATCTATTGCCATCTTCAATAATCTTGAATAGAACCGATCATGTCCTGTTGACATCCTTAATGTTCTACACGAGACGTAGTACAATCTCCTTCTCGATACACTGCTCCAGCAGATGCTTATTCTCAACACTTATTCCCTGTCCCCCGAGTACCTTTCCTCGGGAAATACAGATGCAAAATGCCTTTAATACCTCAGCTACATCCTCCGACTCCAAGTCTAGTTTCCCTCCATTATCTTTGAGCGGTTCTACCCACTCCCTTGTCATCCTCTTATGTTTTACGTAGTTTAACAAGGCCTTGAGATTTTCCATAACCGCTCTCAGCAAAGACTTTTCATGGCCCCTTTTGGTTCTTCCACACATTTGCTTGAGTTCGTTCTTACTCCTTGTAAATTCCTCATTAGCCCCGTCCGATAGCATCTTCTCAGTTGTGATATATGCTTTATGTTTCCTCGAGATAAAGTTTATAACCTCCTTGGTTATCCACGGTTGATTTCGCCGTCTATATCCCTCCTCCTTATCATTAACATGCTGATCCGGCATTTTGATCAGCAACTCTTTAAACGAACACCACATGTCATCTGGGGATTGACCTAATAACAACAGCTCGCAGCCTACATAATTCGCTCCTGCACAATTGCATTGCAATCTGCTTTGCCCTAATTAAGTACTCTCCACAGCATCCAGAGCTGTCCCTATACAAACCAATCTTATAACATAAGAAGGGGCTCGACCCGAAACGTCACTCATTCCTTCTCTCTATAGATGCTGCCTGTCCCGCTGAGTTACTCCAGCATTTTGTGTCTACCTTTTATAACATAAGTTGTGATCCTTATCTCCAAGTTTGTCTTCCACTGCAACGCCAATCACCTGGCCGCGCTTGCTTCCCAATAAAAGTTCAAGTGTGGTCCCTCCTCGAATCGACCTATTCACATAAGTGCCGATTGTATGTGGCTTTGGAAACTCGATTGATCGGACTCATCGCTCTAAAACGTGCAAAATAATTTCCTTTGTTTTCTACTTACTTGAAACGTTCAAATGGACTTTTACAGTGTTCAATTCTGAACGGGAGAAATGAAACAATTTATTGGGTTTTTTTCCGTATCGCTCAGGACACTGAAGTGATCCTTTAAAAAGTAATCCTTTAACAATCCTGTAGTGGTTCTTCCAGGTTCTATATTGCACTGCATGGCCGTCTTCAGTGAAGCAGATCAACCACTACAGGATTGTGCAACTGTCAACATGCACACTACAGTCCAAAACAGGTTGGAACGACGGAATTGGATTTGCAATTCACTTCATGCTGTGCATTCAGTTGATCAATTCATGTCGGGAGTAAAATGTCACCCAAGAAATTATTAAAATTATTCGCTTTGTCTGCAATCATTACATAAGAGAATTCCACGTGTTTCTTCGGAACCTAGCACTAGGAATATTAGGGGACCACCCGGAAATGCTCGGGTATTTCTAGTGGGAGGGAGGAACTGAAGGGAATCCATATTAGTCAGGAAATTGTGTTAGATAAACTGTAGGGACTGACGGCAGATAAATCCCCACGGCCTGGTGATCTTTATCCCACAGTACTCAAGGAGGTGGCCCTAGAAATCGTTGATGCGTTGGTAGTCATTTTCCAACGTTCTCTCGACTCTGGATCAGGTCCTGTGGACTGGAGGGTAGATAATGTAACTCCACTTTTTATGAAAGGAGAGAGAGAAAAAACGGAGAATTATATACCAGTTAGCCTTACGTCGGTAATGGGGAACGTGCTTGATTCGATTATTAAAGACGTTAAAGCAGCGCATTTGGAAAGCAGTGACAGGATCGGTCAAAGTCAACACGGATTTATGAAGGGCAAATCATACTTCTCTAATCTTCTGGAATGTTTTGAGGATATGACAAGTAGAATGGATAAGGTGGATGTGGTATGCCAGGATTTACAAAAAGCCTTTCACGAGGCCCCAAACAAGAGATTAGTGCACATGGTATTAGGGCTGGGGTATTAACATGGATAGAGAATTGATTGGCAGACAGGAAGCAAAGAGTAGGAATTCATGGGTCCTTTTCAGAATGGCAGGCAGTGACTAGTGGGGTGCCGCAAGGCTCCCTGCTGGGATGCCAGTTATTTACAATATATATTAACGATTTTGACGATGGAATGAAATGTAACATCTCCAAGTTTGCAGATGACACAAAGCTGGGTGGCAGTGTGAGCTGCGAGGAGAATGCTCTGATGCTGCATGGTGACTTGGATAGTTTGCGTGAGTGGAGAGATACATGGCAGATGCAGTATAATATGGATAAATGTGAGGTTATCCACATTGGTGGCAAGAACAGGAAGATAAATTCTTATCTGAACGATGTCAGATGAGGAAAAGGGGAGGTGCAACGACAGCTGGGTGTGCTTGTACATCAGTTCCTGAAAATAAACTTGCAGGTGGAGTTGGCAGTGAAAAAATCTAATGGCATGTTGGCCTTCATTGTGAGAGGGTTTGAGTTTAGGAGCAAGGAGTTAAGTTTAGGAGCAAGTTGTACAGGGCTCTGGTGAGACCGCACCTGGAGTATTGTGTGCAATTTTGATCTCCTAATTTGAGGAAGCACATAATTGCTATTGAGGATCACCAGATTAATTTCCGGGATGGCGGGACTGACATATGATGAAAGAGTATGTCGACTGGGATTGTATTCACTGTAATTTTGAAGGATGAGAGGGGATCTTATAGAAACATATCAAATTCTTAAAGGATTCGAAAGGAGAGATGCAGGAAAAAAATCCCGTTGTTCTGGGAGTCCAGAACCAGGGGTCACAATTTAAGAATAATGGATGGGCCATTTAGGACTGAGATGAGGAAAAACGTTTTCACCCAGACAGTTGCGAATTTGTGGAATTCTCTGCCACAGAAGGCAGTGGAGGACAATTCACTGGAAGTTTTCAAGAGAGAGTTAGAATTAGCTGATAGGGCTAAAGGAATCAAGAGATATGGGGAAAAAGCAGGAACGGAGTACTGATTTTAGATGATCAGCCATGATGGCATTGAATGGCTGTGCTCGCTCGAAGGGCCGAATGGCCTCTATTCCTGCACCTATTTTTTTCTATGTATCTAGACAATGAATATTTCCGCATGTCTGATTCCATTCTATTTCTCCTGCCTGTTGATATGCTGCCGTTTTATTACATTACCCTAATATAGTTAAAACGGATTTCAGCGTGATCTCTACCATATTCGATTTTCGCAGAGAGTCTCGTGCATCATATCCTCCTAATAACTACGTGCTTGAACACCCCATTATATTGTTAATGTAAATTTAGAGGTTGGGGTGGGGTTGAGCTCAATCTTCATGCATGGAATCTAATTCAAAGCAGTCAAAGAGAATGGGACAGAGAGTGGAAATTGCCAAATGTGTAAGCCATTGCGAAGGTAAGTACGGATTCCAGAACTGGGCGACACGCATATGGACTGCAAATAATTTTTCATCGAAATGGATAGTCATTTTACAGAGTGCCTATTATCGTTTCGAACAGGTGAGTGCTGGGGTACCTAACCAAACGTCTAGATGCTGTAGTATCCGCTGAAGTTCCATTCGTTCTAAATGTGCCTAACATTTAAGAAATCAAAGCAGACAGCCTGTATAAACGCACACATTTAAGTGCACCGACTGAAATACGTGCGGCACCACGCAGGTGTCTTTCCGTGCGGTGTCTGGAATAATTGAATTAGTTAACTCCTAATTCCTCGTTATTGTCAACAAAAATGCTGGAGTAACTCGGCGGGTCGGGTAGCATCTCAGGAGAGAAGGAATGGGTGACGTTTCGGGTCGAGACCCTTCTTCAGACCCTGACTCCTCGTGGTTGTTTTAATTGATTTCTTTTTTTAGTTAATCGATTTGTTTGGATTTACAATACCGGTCGCGATGCTAAATCCATTGATTAATAGTGTAGTCGATCAATACATAGCTGTCAAGGAAGCTGCAACGACGTAAATGTGATGCAATTGGGGTGCGCGAATTATCCTGTTCTGCATGGTTGATTGCATTAATTTTAGATAATGTTCCTGATAACTAACTTTCTAACCCGTGCACATTCAACGTTTTAGGACACCCACCATGTACTATTGCTTATGGAACTAAATTACACATACTAAAAATGTAATACTAAATAAAACATCCATCTCACCAGTCAAAACTTTGGAGCGAACAATTTCTGTAAGGTACAAAGCAGGCTTGAGTTTATGCACGACTTAAAATGTATATCTTTCAGATGACGTGGTATATCTATTCGGAAAGACGATATTGCAACATATATATGTTGCAGAAATGCTGGGATGTCATGCCGTTTTAATGCAGCATTAATACATGTACATGTGAAATCCTACCCCCGCTGAAATAGCAAGGTGGCGCTTATCTGGTTATTATGACGTTTTTGCGAAGATTTAGAAAAGGTTACTAAAGGTTCTTTTGTAACTTGTCAGTTTTTTTGTTGAACTAAATTAAGACTGATTTAATAAAGGGGGAAAGTCCGTTTGAGAGATATGGGCGGGACAAATCCCGGCAAGTGATAGATGGATATTGACGACGGGAGGACTACGATTGCCTAAAGGCCAGAGCTGAAAAGACAACAAGTGTGCGAAAATGTGATAAGGATAGGCTTGTAATGTGAAGGCAGGTGACGAAACATGAGTGGAAGGATAAACCTTTAAGGGGAAAGGGGAAAATCCAGGTGGAGCATTATCGAAATAATGGGAGGGGGTGTGGAGAGCGGATGTAGATTAGTTACAAAAATAATACTTTGATAATTAACCGAACTCGTTAATTATACAAATGAAAGCGGATTATACAATTAAACAATGAGTCTGGCAGTTATAACGCCATCATTGACTATTAAAAAATTACGTCGGGAGAATTATCATCAGGCCTGCAATCCACGAATACATGTACATTATTCATCAATTAATTTGCATCATTAATTTGGATCAGGACTCATAACGAAATTCAAAGACCAATTAATTTCGCTGCGCTTTTTACGTTTTGTCATTGCGTGTTTGTACATCCTATGTCTGATGTATCTGGAAACAACCTGAAATTTTGCGATGGAAATAGTTTCAGAGCAGTGAATTAGTTCCACTGGAACATGAACGAAAATGTGATGTACTGAAGATAAAAAGTCCCAGAATTATCTCTAAATTAAAATGTGTTTCTGCCGAACTTTGTTCTGAGAATTACAGAGGAATGCTGAATCAGGAGATTGATTGTCAAAGCATAATAAAACTTATTTTCTGAAATCGAATGAACAGAAATAAGTTTGAGCATTTTAGACGCTCAAATAAAGAGAGATAAAAATAACGGAAATATGTTAGACGGACTATGCGTGTAATATTTCGACGCCATGAATTCACGAGTTAAAACTCGTGAATTCATGGCTTCGAAATATTATACGCATAGTGTGTCTAAAATGTTTCGGTTATGGTTATAGCCCTGCATGATGCTGAATGTCGCCTTTCAAGACAGAGACCGACGGATCCATTGTGCACGTGAAGCTGGGTCATCAGATTGCTATTCTGCGAACCTGCGTGTGGATTATGTACATTTATGGATGTTTTGACTGGACCTAAAATAGTTTATTCGAGTACTTTGCAATTAAAATGTATGACCTCGATTGCGAACAGAACCTGCTTTTGGTTTGGTATTTCCTGATGAAAATGTTAACAATTTGTAGCCGATATGAATACGTGAACATACTGTAAATTGTATCATACATGCCACGAAAGCTTCCGGCAGTTCTCCAGTGTCATGCGTGCAATGCGAAATATATTGTTAAATTGTGGGCCTCAAACGTATACAACATTCTTTCTGTTTGTATGTGTGTGCGTCCTAGTGTGAACAGGGCTTGGCATTTCGCGACGTGTGTGGGTTATGGTACTGGAGATAGAATGGTAATGAAGAAAATGAAGTACAGCACGAGATAGAACAAAGCTGTAGCAGGTCGGTTATTTTCGTCCTTTAGTTAACCGTTTCATTATTTGCATTGTTGAAGAGCGTGTGAAACAGTGGTTGAAACGGGTGTTATTTAATTATTGCTATTAAATTTGTGGGCTAGCTCTGCCATTGAGTCCAATTAGACGTGACTAGGCGAATAACCGCTCTCCATTCGGTGAGGCGTAAATATATACAACACAGAACAGCCAGCAAGGGGACGCAGAAATTGAACATTGACATTTCTCATTCCACGGATGCTGCACAACCTGCTAAGCTTTGGTTCAAAAATGTTGTTGTTTTTGTTGTTCTTGCTAAAACAAGCAAAGAGGTTTTCTTTGGAACGCAGCTAGATCACGGTATGGATTTATAACTCCTTAAATCGTATTGACCTTGACCTTCAGCTGGAGTAAGAGCGACCTTTGTTCAAGAGTAGAGAGCCTTGATAAAATTTTGCTCTTCATACAGCATGTGACATCGCCGCGACCATTTAGTGGACGCTGTGCCAGGGCTAGCTCAGTGGTACAAATAACAGCATGCATATTGATCGGACTGCGTGGCTGCAGGGTCTTATCAATGAGCAAAAACAAGTAGTGATTGTTGAAAGGAAGTTTGACGTTCCATTCCACTGTAATGAAATCAATCTCGTAAAATGATAAAGCCTCGTGATCAATGGATGATACATTCTCCCCATTAGAGCACATGTCAAGGACAGCATAAAAATAAAAGGGAAGAAGTATAACATAGCAAAGAAGAGTGGGAAGCCAGAGGATTGGGACTCTTTTAAAGAGCAACAGAAGATAACTTAAAAGGCAATACGGGGAGAAAAGATGAGGTACGAGGGTAAACTAGCCAATAATATAAAGGAGGATAGTAAAAGTTTTTTTAGGTATCTGAAGAGGAAAAAAATAGTCAAGGCAAATGTGGGTCCCTTGAAGACAGAAGCAGGGGAAATTATTATGGGGAACAAGGAAATGGCGGACGAGTTGAACCGGTACTTTGGATCTGTCTTCACTGAGGAGGATACAAACAATCTCCCAGATGTTCTAGTGGCCAGAGGTCCTAGGGTGACAGAGGAACTGGAGGAAATCCACATTAGGCAGGAAAAAGTTTTGGGTAGACTGATGGGACTCAAGGCTGATAAATCCCCATGGTCTGATGGTCTGCATCCCAGGGTGCTTAAGGAGGTGGCTCTAGAAATTGTGGACGCATTAGTGATTATTTTCCAATGTTCTACAGATTCCGGGTCAGTTCCTGTGTATTGGAGGGTAGCTAATGTTATCCCACTTTTCAAGAAAGGAGGGAGAGAGAAAACGGGAAATTATAGACCAGTTAGTCTGACATCAGTGGTGGGGAAGATGCTGGAGTCAATTATAAAAGACGAAATTGCGGAGCATTTGGATCGCAGTAACAGGATCGTTACGAGTCAGCATGGATTTACGAAGGGGAAATCGTGCTTGACTAATCTACTGGAATTGTTTGAGGATGTAACAAGGAAAATTGACAGGGGAGAGTCGGTGGATGTGGTGTACCTCGACTTTCAGAAAGCCTTCGACAAGGTCCCACATAGGAGTTTGGTGGGCAAAATTAGAGCACATGGTATTGGAGGTAGGGTACTGACATTGATAGAAAGTTGGTTGACAGACAGAAAGCAAAGAGTGGGGATAAATGGGTCCCTTTCAGAATGGCAGGCAGTGACTAGTGGGGTACCGCAAGGCTCGGTGTTGCGATCACAGCTATTTACAATATACATCAATGACTTGGATGAAGGGATTAAAAGTACCATTAGCAAATTTGCCGATGATACAAAGCTAGGTGGCAGTGTGAACTGTGAGGAAGATGCTATGAGGTTGCAGGGTGACTTGGACAGGTTGTGTGAGTGGGCGGATGCATGGCAGATGCAGTTTATTGTAGATAAGTGTGAGGTTGTCCACTTTGGTGGTAAGAATAGGAAGGCAGATTTTTATTTGAATGGTGTCAAGTTCGGAAAAGGGGACGTACAACGTGATCTGGGTGTCAGTGCATCAGTTGCTGAAAGGAAGCATGCAGGTACAGCAGGCAGTGAAGAAAGCCAATGGAATGTTGGCCTTCATAACTGCTCGGCGGGGGTTTCAATGTCGGGAGCCACGACCGCTCCGACGTGCAGCAACAGCGGCAGCGACATCGTGTTCGCCCGCCCCGGATCGCGGGGCTTGGGTCGCCCGCTGCGGACCTTCCACCGTCCGGCGCGGCCTGGATCGTGGCAACGACACCAGCCTGGCCGCGGGAGAAGACGGCAGGGGAAGGGAAAAGAAATTCTGGCCTTTCATCACAGTGAGGAGGGGACTGGAGGAGACTCACTGTGATGGATGTTTCTTTTTTTGTGTGTTGGTGGGGTTGTGGAATTTGCTTGTTTTATTGCTTTTATTATTGGACTGTGGGTGACTAAATTTCGTCCAAAAAACTTGTTTTTTTAGTGAGACCGCACCTGGAGTACTGTGTGCAGTTTTGGTCTCCAAATTTGAGGACGGATATTCTTGCTATTGATGGCGTGCAGCGTAGGTTTACTAGGTTAATTCCCGGAATGGCGGGACTGTCATATGTTGAAAGACTGGAGCGACTAGGTTTGTATACGCTGGAATTTAGAAGGATGAGAGGGGATCTTATCGAAACGTATAAGATTATTAAGGGGTTGGACATTTTAGAGGCAGGAAACATGTTCCCAATGTTGGGGGAGTCCAGATCCAGGGGCCACACTTTAAGAATAAGGGGTAGGCCATTTAGAACAGAGATGAGGAAAAACTTTTTTAGTCAGAGAGTTGTGAATCTGTGGAATTCTCTGCCTCAGAGGGCAGTGGAGGCCAATTCTCTGAATACATTCAAGAGAGAGCTAGATAGAGCTCTTAAGGATAGCGGAGTCAGGGGGTATGGGGAAAAAGCAGGAACGGGGTACTGATTGATAATGATCAGCCATGATCACATTGAACGGCGGTGCTGGCTTGAAGGACCGAATGGCCTACTCCTGCACCTATTGTCTATTGTCTATTGTCTATTGTCTATATGACGTCGAATGTATAATTGAGTAAACCCTCGTTATAACGGGCCTGGGAGTGGGAGGGGTCGGTTGTGTCTATTATTGCCCATTAACCATTATATTAACCTTGTCGGGGCCATACACGTGACGTTCCATTGTGTACTGCCTAACAAAGAGTGTCATTGTACCTAGGTTCGTGTGACAATAAAGTATCATTGAATCATTGACTAATTGGACTGACTTAAATAATACATAGCTATGATTATAGAATTACAGGATAGCACACCACATGAGCAGGTCTTTCGACCCGAACATGCTATCAGATTAACTAATTCCTCGTGCCTGCACGTGATGCCTATCCCATTATATGCATATGGAGGTGCCTAGCTGACACCTCTTAGATTCTCGTATCTGCCTACAGCGCCACTTGCAACGCGTTCTACACACTCGCCGATCTGTTGAAAACAATTGCCTCGCACATCTCCCTTAAAGTTTGCCGCACTTAATGTAAAGCTCCGACCTCCACTCTTTAACATTTCCAGCCTGTAAGAAAGGTTCTGCCTCTCTTCTCTGTCTATGCCTCCCATAATATTGTATATGTATAGTACGGAAGAAAACTGCAGATGCTGGTTTCAATCGATGGTAGACAGAAAATGCTGGAGTAACTCAACGGGTCAGGCAGCATCTCTGGAGAGAAGGAATGGGTGACATTTCGGGTTACGACCCGAAACCTCACCCATTCCTTCTATCCAGAGATGCTGCCTGACCCGCTGAGTTACTCCAGTATTCCCTGCCTTCATACGTACAGTAGGTTTCCCCTCAGCCTCCTGTGCTCCGAGGAAACAATCCATGATTGTCCAACTTCTCGGTATACTTACAATTCTTTATTCTAAGCAACGCTCCAGTTTAAATTCCATTTGGAATATTTTGGAGGACCAAGAACCAAGGACCAAGAACGCCCTTGTAAACCTGTTTCTACTCTCTTCAAAACCTTCACATCTTTCCTTTAATGTACGTTCTCCCCATGATCTGCGTGGGTTTTCTCCGAGATCTTCGGTTTCCTCCCACACTCCAAAGACGTACAGGTATGTAGGTTAATTGGCTGGGTAAAATGTAAAAATTGTCCCTAGTGGGTGTAGGATAGTGTTAATGTACGGGGATCGCTGGGCGGCACGGACTTCGTGGGCCGAAAAGGCCTGTTTCCGGCTATATATATATGATATGATATAATAATAATAATAATAATAATAATAATAAGCATTTATTTTATATAGCGCCTTTCCAGAAGCTCAAAGCGCTTACATAAACAATCAAACATAAAAACAAACAGACAAACTATCCTAACGGAGAAGCGGCGAATAAACAACGCCAGCGTCCTCTCACGTCAGGGTCCGGCAGTAGACAACAAAAATCACAGGACACACAGATACAATTTTTACACAATTTTTACACAAACAGCCATCACAGTGATTGCTCTAGGCACACCCTCACTGTGATGGAAGGCAAAGTCTTATCTCCTCCTGATTTCTTCTCCCGTGGTGCCACGAGGTGATCGAGGCTCACAACTTTTTGAAGCCCTCACCGGGCGATGGAAAGTCCCAGGGCCGAGCCGAGCAGGTCGATGAAGGTCCTGAGCCCCCACCGGGCGATGGAAAGTCCCAGGGCCGAGCCAAGCAGGCCGATGAAAGCCCTGAGCCCCCACCGGGCGATGGAAAGTGCCGCGGCCAGGCCACGCAGGGCGATGAAGGGCCTGCGGGCGGGTCGATCATACCTCGCACTTCGGGGCGGTTGAAGCTGCTACGGCTGGAGCTCCCAAAAACCGGTCGCCAGCCAGAGACCTGCGAGCTCCCGATGTTGCGGTCTGCAGGGCCCACGGCCGAAGCCTCCGAGATGGTAAGTCCAGGCCCTGCGACCGGAGTCTTCAAGGTCGATCCCAGCTGGAGGCCGCCAACTCCACGATGTTAGGCCGTAGCGCGAACGGAGATACGACAAGGTTTCCCCCAACCCCCCCCCCCCCCCCCCCCCCCCCCCACATACACAGAGTTAAAAATAAAACAAAACGTACATTAAACGACGACAATAGACAAAAAAACAAAAAAAAGACAGAGAGACTGCCGGTGAGCCGCAGCTGCAGAACACTGCCACGCCCCCATAGATATGATATGCTACCAATCACAGGGAGCCATGGACTTGGACTGCAAGATCGTTCTGTACCTCAGTGCTGTTAATTTTATTCCCAGCAAACTGTCAGTTACTAGAGAGTATTCTGAGGCATAGGTTACACAGTCATTGGATGGGCACGGGCTGATTAGGGATTGTCAGCATGGTTTTCTAAGTGGGAGGTCCTGTCTTACAAATCTGATTGATTTTTGTGAAGACGTGACCAAAAAGGTCGATGAGGGCAGTGCTGCAGATGTTATGTACATGGATTTCAGTACGGATTCGACAAGGTTCCGCATGGTAGGCTGTTTTGGAAGGTTAGATCGCATGGCATCCAAGGAGAGATAGCTGAATGGATAGTAAATTGGCTCCATGGAAGATAGCAGAGGCTGATGGTGGAAGGTTGCTTCTCAGACTATAGGCTTGTGACTAGTGGTGTGCCTCAGGGTTCGGTGCTGGGTTCGTTACTGTTTGTCATCTACATCAATGATTTGGATGAGAATATAGGGCAAGATTAGCAAACGTGAGCGGTTTTGCAGATAGTGAAGATGGTTGTGAAAGATTGCCGCAGGATCTGGATCGATTGGCCAGGTGGGCTGAGGAATGGTTGATGGAACTCAAAACAGAGAAGTGTGAGGTGTTGCATTTTGGGACGACTAACAAGGGCAGGACCTAAAGAGTAAATGGTAGGCCTCTGGGGAATGTTGTGGAGCAGGGGGATCTAGGAGTACAGGTGCAAATTTCCTTGAAGGTCGAGTCGCAAGTAAATACGTTGGTCAAAAGGGCTTTTGGCCCATTGGCCTTCTTGAGTCAGAGTATTGAGTGTAGAAGTTGGGAGGTTATGTTGCAGTTGTATAAGACGTTGGTGGGACCGCATTTTGAATATTGTGTTCACTTCTGGGCACAATGTTAAAAGAAAGATATTGTCGAGCTTGAAAGGGTTCAGAAAAGAATTACGAGGATGTTGCTAGAACTGGAGGGTGTGAGGTATAGGGAGAAGTTGAGTAGGCTGGGTCTCTATTCCTTGGAGCGCAGGCGGGTGTGAACTGATCTTATAGAGGTGTACAAAATCATAAGAGGAATAGATTGGTTAGATCCATAGAATCTCTTGCCCAGAGTAGGGAAATCGAGGAAAATAGGACATATGTTCAAGGAGAAGGAGAAAAGATTTAATAGGAATCTGAGGGGTATCTTTTTCACACAAAGGGTTGTAGATGTATGGAACAAGCTGCCAGAGGAGGTAGTTGATGCTGGGACTATCCCATCGTTTAAGAAACAGTTAAGCATGTAAATAGGTAGGACAGGTTTGTCGGGATATGGACTGAGCGCAGGCAAGTGGGACTTGTGTATCATATCATATCATATCATACATATACAGCCGGAATCAGGCCTTTTCGGCCCACCAAGTCCGTGCCGCCCAGCGATCCCCGTACATTAACACTATCCTACACCCCACTAGGGACAATTTTTACATTTTACCCAGCCAATTAACCTACATACCTATACGTCTTTGGAGTGTGGGAGGAAACCGAAGATCGCGGAGAAAACCCACGCAGGTCACGGGGAGAACGTACAAACTCCTTACAGTGCAGCACCCGTAGTTAGGATCGAACCTGAGTCTCCGGCGCTGCATTCGCTGTAAAGCAGCAACTCTACCGCTGCGCTACCGTAGCTGGGGCTTTGTTGGCCGTTGTGGGCAAGTTGGGCCGAAGGGTCTGTTTCCACAATGCTTCACTTTACGACTCTATGACTCTTCTTCTATCTCCCGCTGACTATTTACAGACAGATGGTACAATCCCATTAGTGTGCTTGCACGTTTCCATCTTTTGAGCTCTGACCTATGGTCAGAACAACGAAGAGGTGCATAAGCGAGAGCATTGAAAAACTACAGTCCTGTTTTGACTGCACTGCTTGGAATGTGTTCAGGGAAGCAGCCACAAGCCTCGACGAGTACACAGACAGTGCCATATCCTATGTCAGCTTTTGCGTGGACAGTTGCATTCCCACGAAGACCTGGATCTGGTTCAAAAACAACAACCCCTGGTTCACAGCAGAATTCAGACAGCTCCGCCAGTCAAAAGATGAGGACTACAGGAGCGGGGATACAGACCTCTACAAGCAGGCCAAGTACAAGCTGAGAAGAGGAATCAGAGCTGCCAAGGAAAGGTACTCTGAGAAGCTGAGGAGCAAGTTCTCAGCTAATGACGCTTCTTCAGTTTAGAAGGGCTTGCAAGAAATCACCAGGTACAAGAGGAAAACCCCACGCTCCTTGGACAATCGTCAGCTGACCGTTTCTGAAAAAATCACTAAAATAATTATTCTATATTGATACGTTAGTGTGCAATAAAACAAAATAAATTCTTCTAAATACTTCGTGGTCTAGTTTACGCTTTCATTTTACGGATTCGTTTACTGGAGTCACATTCATGCCACAATTTGTGTTGCTTAAAATTGAGTACAGGTGCGAAGTGGATCCAAATGCATCCGTCAGAACGTAATTACTCTGCCACAAGACTCTACGCTGTCCAAAGATGGGTGAGATGAAACACCTGGATAAAATTGTCCCTAACCTTTGAAAATTCTGAAATTATTGAGATCACAAGTGATGGAGAACTAATTTATCTAACGATACGAGAGGATAATCCTCATAGCTCATGGTCCGAGGCGATCAGCACGATACTGCCAAATGAAACGTATAAACACATTTAACCCACCACGTCCCATCATATAACTCTTCAGTGCTGAAAGATAGGGAAAGGTATTAAAAACATCCAGTAAACTGTGTACAAACAAAGCAAAATACCACGTGTAATTTAATTTTTTAACAGCATATAATACCGATCTCTTTTGCCTTCACAGTGTTTTCTGAAAAACAATTTCAGAAAATATGATAGAAAATTGGCTTTTCGTCAAAACTTATAACTCCTCGAAAAGCGATCAAGCGATCTCATTCTCTGAATCAGATTTCAAGATGAACCAAGATGAAATCAGAAGACAAGGATATGAGAAAATAAACAAAAATAAAAGTATCTCGGCTTCTCAAACATGGCCCTTTGTTCTCTTCCATTACAACCGTTTTGCCGCCAAACACAGCTCCTTATTGTACCAGTTCCCCATGGTCCTCACATTACTGCTTTCAAGAATTTATACACGATTTCTTTAAATCGCTTCAACGATTCTACTTTCACAAACCCGAGAATAGAATTCCATAGATTTGTCACATTTTGCAATAAGTGACTATCAGCTTCTATTTTAAAAGACCTCCCTTAATAACTACGCTCCTTGTTTCGAAATCCCCCATTAGTGGAAACATCACGTCTCCATCCCTGTCATGCACAATCTGGATATAGGGATCGATGAACGAGCGCAAGGGCAGGAAAACGCACTGGGTATATATGAACATCGATGATGATTTGAACATTGTTATTGAATACTCGTGCTCCTGCTTTCTATTACTTACCCAGGCTCTGACGATTTCGCATCAAAGGATCCACTCCTGTGTAACGAAAAGCAGGGAGTCGCTAGTTTAGAAATTGCTTTGAAATGTGAATTGGATGCGAGATTGGAATTGAATAGTTATATGAAACGGCAATTCCACCATCTATCTCAGCACAAGTCTAGTGACTATCTGCTGTGGAGTATTTCACTATGTTCTGATTTTCGTTTAATGGTAATGTCCCAATGTTTCCGAGATCAGTACACGAATTTTATTTAGAAATATTGGCGTTGCCCTTAGATGGTAAATTTATCCAAGCAACTCTGTGGAGCTTTCGCAATATTGGACGTATGGACCACCCAAAATGTTTTTACTTTTTATTATATATTCAAAACGTTTTAATTTTCTATTAATCAACAGGTGATACTATTGAATAAGGGTGTAGTATACAATGTATACAGTAGTTTGAAATACGCCAATGTTACGGCCGTTAATCTTGGGAAATGACAACTCGTAACGACTACATGCGCATTAAGAGACAGAAACTATTCATTAACTCTTTCCTTGGGATGATGTACGAACAGTGGTTCCATACTTGCGTATTTAGAACCGAGATCTAAGATTAAAAATTAAGTATTTTCCATTAAGAAATGAGAAAAAAAGGCGTATGTTCATCAAAAGGCCATGAATCATTTTAAAATCTCACCCTGCCACCCTTTCTCTCACATACACACACTCTGCTCTCTCTCTCTCTCACACACACACACACGCACACACACACACACACACACACACACACACACACACACACACACACTGCACTCTCTCTCTCACACACACACGCACACTCTGCTCTCTCTCTCTCACACACACACACACTCTGCACTCTCCCTCACACACACACACACACACACACACACTGTACTCTCTCTCTTTCTCTCTCTGACACACACACTCTGCACTCTCTCTCACACACACATGGTGCTGACGATGGCTGCCACGGTGTACTGCTCCTTGCTGTTTTGTATATATTTGTTCGCTTGTGTGGTCTGCGGAAATCCCACAAAGATCACTTTCATGAGAGAGGTGCTCCTTAACATCAGATATACGGTACCTTCAAACATCGTTCCGGATTTCTCTGACTCGTTGGATTATTTGGACATACTCGTCAACGGGGCTGTGACTGCGTTCAAGGTCTTGGAACGGAGGAGGACCCGTGGGAAGCGCTCCGCAGCACTCACCCGACTCCGGTGACGAGGATTACGCACCCGAGTATATTCCTCGCAAATCTACGTTCTCTCAATAACCAAGTGGACGAACTACAACTCCTGTGCAACACTAACAAGGACTTCTCTCGAGCCGCTGCCCTGTGCTTCACTGAGACCATGCTGTGATAGTCGACGTCGGACAACGCGCTGCAACTGGCGTGCTTTCAACTACACAGAGCGCTCCGCGACGCAGAGGCAGTGGCAAAAATCAAGAGGAGGTGGAATATGCTTCTAAACTAACCGGGACTCGTGCAGCGACATCACGGTACCGTCTAACTTCTGTTCCCCCAAGCTAGAATTTTTCTTTATCAACTGCAAACCCTTTTATTCTCCGAGGGAAATTACCTCTTTTATTCTCGCTGGAGTTTATACCCCTCATCCCCCACCAAGCCTGCGTACGTGAGGCGCAAACGCAACTTGCTGACCAGGTATTGAGGGTAGGGAGTAACTTCCCGGACTCCATGGTCATTGTTTTGGGGGACTTTAACAAGGCCAACCTCAGTCATCAGCTCCCAAAGTACAGACTGCATGTTACCTGCCCCACCAGAGGGGAGAGGACACTTGATCGCTGCTACACGTCAATCAAGAACGCCTTTTGCTCTGTTCCTCGGGCGGCTCTGGGTCTCTCTGATCATTGTTTAGTTCACCCTATTCCGACCTACAGGCAGAAACTAAAATCTGCTAAACCTGTGGTCAGAACATCGAAAATGTGGACGAGCAAGGGCATTGAAAAACTACAGTCCTGCTTTGACTGCACTGATTGGAAGAAGCAACCACAAGCGTCGAAGAGTACAGAGACACTGTAACATCTTATCTCAGTCTTTGCGACGACAGTTACATTCCCACAAAGACCCGGATCTAGTTCAACAACAACAAACCCTGGTTCACAGCAGAACTCAGGCAGCTCCGCCAGTCAAAACATGAGGGTTACAGGTGCGGGGATACAGACCTCTACAGGCAGGCCAAGTGCAAGCTGAGAAGAGGAATCAGAACTTGCAGTAAGTTCTCAGCTAGTGACTCTTCTCCAGTTAGAAATTACCAGCTACAAGAGGACAATCCTTGGACAATCGTCAGCTAACCAACGACCAGAACGAGTTTTACTGCAGGTTCGAGAAACACAAACAGAATCCTGGGGTCACCAACCCCCCCCCCCCCCCCCCCCCACACCCACCCAATCATCACTGCACACGTACTCACAGGCCGACTGCAGTTTGCAAAGACTGGACCCTTCCCCACCCACTCCTCCCCAAGCAGCAATTCACACGTACTCACGGACTGACTACAGGTTGCAAAGACTGGCCCCTCCCCCCGCCCCCCACCCGCACCCCCAACCCTCTGCAATCACTAATCTGCACATACTCACAGCCTCGTCAACTGCCCAACATCAGTCTGGCCACTTCTCCATCTCTAACAATAGAAATTGCGGAGGTGGAGAGGCTATTCAGGAAACAGAAAAGCCGGAAATCTCCAAGACTGGACAATGTTTCCCCCACTACCCTCAAGCTCTGGGCCGAACAACTGGCACCGATCCACACAGACATTTTCAACCAGTCCCTGCAAACCTGCATTGTCCCTGCCTGCTTCAAGGTCTCCACTATTTTCGCTGTACCCAAAAAGACCAGGATCACTGGTCTTAATAACTAATGGCCTGTCGCACTGACCTCTGTAGTCATGAAGACCTTTGAAAGACGTGCTGGCCCAGCTGAAAACATCACAAACCCTCTGCAGGACCTTCTGCAGTTTGCATACAGGGGCAATAGATCGGTGGATGTCGCAGTCAAACTAGACCTACATTTCAACCTCCAGCACCTAGACTGCAAGGGAACCTATGCCCGGATTCTGTTTGTGGGCTTGAAACCATCCTCTCCAGGGACCTGAAATGGGGGGGGGGGGCACCATCGGCTCCATAGTCAAAATGGCCCAAAAAGAGGATGTACTTCCTGCGGCAACTGAGGAACACAATCTGTTACAGGCAATGATGGTCCAATTCTATACTGCTATCATTGAGTCTGTCCTCACCTTCTCCATCATGGTCTGGTTTGGTGCAGCCAGCAACCACGACATCTGGAAGCTGCAACGATCGTTCGATCAGCTGAGAAGGTTGTTGGCTGCAACCTCCCCCCCCCCCCCCCCCCCCCCATTGACGAACTGTACACTGAAAGGGCTAGGATGCGAGCGGGCAAGATTATCTCTCACCCCTCTCACCCTGGTCACAAAATCTTTGAAGCACTTCCCTCTGGAAGGCAACTCCGGACTATCAAAGCAGCCACACCCAGACATAAAAAAACAGGGTTTTTTCCACGAGTAGTTCTACTCAATAACCAAAGCCTTTGTTCTCTTTTTTGCTGTGGTTTGTTTTCACCCACATGTTTAGACCGTAATGTTGTTTTGATGTGGTTATGCTTTATTCTTAATTGTTAACTGTATGTTTCTGTTGCCATTTGTGAGCGGAGCACCAAGGCACATTCCTCGTATATGCACATACTTGGCTAATACACCTATTCATATCATATTCATATCATTCATATACCCACCCACAGTCACTGCTCAGGGAGGCTCATAATGTACTCAAAAGAGGAAGTAGCATACTTTCGATATTAAGGGGATCGAGTGCTTGGGGCTGATGTCACTCAGTTATGGGCCCGAATGGCTTGCTAGGGCCATGTTTCAAGTAATATGCACTTCACTGCAGTTCCTGAAAAATGACGCGATCTCATTATTACACAAGACGTCATAGACAATAGGCAGACACTGCTCCACTCGCCCTACTATCGCTCCCAGAGCCCAACCTCTCATGGGCAACTACATATTCTGAAGTCCTGTGTCCACACAAAATGCACTCCAGCAAATGCAAGCACGAACGAGTTTCGAGTCCCGTGACCCAGGCACATTTCGGCATTTTCAAAGCTTGGACAGCTAAGGTACTTGACCAATGTTGAAACAAATAACCACATCGCAATATTTGGAAACTGCTGCAAATAACTCCCAAAAGAGCACTGCCGCGGACGTTATGTCTGCAATTATGAGAATGGATTCGCGCAAACCAACTTGCGTGGATGGAGCATCCAGCTGCGGGTTCAGGGCCAGTGCGGACCATCTGTCGAGTGTTGCCCGAGGGAAGCAACCCGGGAATTCACTTTGCTCATCTCTCCAGACGGGTAGAAGCCAAAATGTCTTCAGAGCGTTGGCATCCGATTCAGGAGTAGCTGCTTCCTCGCAGTTATCAGAATACTGAACGATCCTCCATCTTATAAGCTAGAGCTAAAGTTCCTACCTCATAACCTACCACGCCGCAGCCATTGCACTGTTTTCTCTGCACATTCTCTGTAACTTTACCGATTTAAAGCTGTGTTAACCTGCATCCTAATATTTTCTCTTTGCATACCGATATTACGTGTGTATGCTATGATTGTACTAATTTATGGTAAGACTTGAGACTACAACATCCATGCGTATCCTTTCTCGATACCTCGCTCCATTTTACTATTGTGCGAATACCAAATAAGGGTGGATTCATCATACGTTCTTATCTACCAGAGTTGAATGCAAAATATTCTAAATAAATGACAACTTATAGATGTAAAATACATTAAAATGTCCTGGAGTAACTCAACGGGTCCGGCAGCATCTCTGGAGAACATGGATCGGTAATGCGTCGAATCTGCACATTTCTTCAGGATGATTAGTGTGGGGTGGGGGAGAAAACCGGAAGAAAGGAAGGACAGGCTAAAGCCTGGAATGTAAGCAGTGGGTAGACAGGCAGTGCTGGTTAATTCCGTTGGTCAAGCTGCACCTCCAGAGAAAAAGGATAGTTGACATTTCGGGTCGAAACCAGTCTTCAGACTGACTCGTAGACAGGGAGGGAACTGGAGGTAAGAAAAGGTCGGAACAAAGCAGGGCTGGCAACAGATGACCAAGGAAGGATGGAGCCTATAATGATCCATTGTTGGTTGGCGAAGAGGTGACAACGAATGGATATAAGGATACGAACAGTGGTACGAGTAAGATTGCTCGGGTGGGGGAGGGGGAGGGTGGAAGTAGGGGTTGCAAGGGTTACTTGAAATTAGACAAATCCCCTTTTATACCGCTGGGTTGTAAGGTTCCCAAGCGACATATGAACGACTGTTCCTCCGATGTGCGTGTGGCCTCATTTTAGTAGTGCAGGAGGCCCTGGATACAAAGTTCAGCGTGGGGAGGGGGTCAATATGCTTGGCAACCGAGAGATCGTCCGCCAAGGCGGACTGAGCTTTAGCGAAGCAATCGCATGGTCTGAGCTGGGTGTGGCCGATATATAGTAGCCCACATCGAGAAAACCGGATACAGTAGATGTTGTAGGAGATGTATGTAAACCTCTGCCTCACTTCAGAGGACTGTCGGGGACGCTGGATAGACTTGAGGGGGGAAGTATAAGGACAGGTGTTGCATCTCCTGCGGTTACTCCTGGATGGGGGGGACTCCAGGATGGGGGGTTGGGTGCGTGGGAAGGGCTTACTGAACCAGGAAGTTGCGGATGGAACGGTCTCTGTGGAAAGCAGAAAGGGGTGGGGAGGGGAAGATGTGACTCGCGGTGCAATCCCGTTGGAGCTGGCGAAAATGTCGCAGAATGATGTGTTGTTTGCGATGGTTGGTGGAGTAAAAGGCGAGGACTACGGGGACTATTTCCTTTTGCGACTGCGGGGAGCGGAGGCAAGAGCGGAACTAGGGATATGGATGAGGTACGCGTGAGGGCATCATTAGTGATGGAGGGGAACACCCATGCCCTAAAGAATGAGGATATCTCAGATGTCCTGGTAGGGAACACCTCATCTGGGGAGCAGGTGCGGCGTTGGGAATAGGGAGGCTTATTGCGAAGAAGTGTAGTCCAGCTAGCTATGGGATTCAATAGATGTGTAATAGATGTCAGTTCATAGTCGATTTCTTATGATGGAGATGGTGAGACCAAGAAAGGGGGATGGGAGGTGTCGGTAACTGTTCAGGTGAATTGAGTCATGAATGTTTGTAGAGAAGCTAACAAAGTCCATGAGTTCTGCATGGCTGCAGAAGGTTTTCAGTCATCAATGTAGCGGCGATATAGTTTGTGCATAAGCATGGAACAGGGATTATTCGAGGTACCCCACAAAGGTCAGGCATGCTAAGGCCCACGCGAGTACTCGTGACTATACCTTTGATGTGCATGATGTGGGAGAAGTCGAAGGAGAAGTCGTTAAGGGTCAGGACAAGCTCCGTGGAGAAGGACAAGTTTGGGTGGGAAGAGATGCGTAAAGCATGGCGTTGCAGAGCGAGTGGTTTCTGAGGATGGCGGAAATGGTTTGGATTTGGTCCATGTGACTGGGAATAGCATCATCTGGATCGCCCGGTTGCTAACCCTTTTAATTTCACAGTGCATCCCATACTGACCTTTCTATCCAGGGTCTCCCCATTGTCAGAGTGTGACAACGCATCAACTGGAGGCACAACACCTCATATTTCGCTTGGGTAGCTAAAAACCCAAAGGTATGAACATTAAATATTCAAATTCCATGCAACTACAAACACGCCCCTCTTCCCCCTCTTTGCCTCCACCCCCACCCCCGTTCCTCCGTGCGCCACCTGCACCTGCAACTATATCCCCCTCCCTCTCCCCTTTCCACGTACTTCCACCCATCAGTCTCAAGCAGAACTGGCGGCATAGTGACAACGGATGTTGTCTGTGCGATGTTGACATGTTCTCCCTGTGACCGCGTGGCTTTTCTCCAGGTGCTCTCGTTTCGTCCCATACTACATTGAAGTGCAGGTTTGTAGGTTATTTGGCTTCGGTAAAAGTATGTAGAATAGTGTTACGGCACGGGGTGATCGCTGGCCGGCGTGGACTTGATGGGGCGAAGGGCCTGTTTCCGCAAATGTAATGCAAACATCTTTACAACGAATATTGCAAATGTTCTTGCGTGTGATAATGGAGGAAGGCTCACACTGCAAACGGCTGAAACATTATTCCAAGAAAATCTGAATCCCTGTCACAATACGACTACTGCATCATTCGATGATAGTCTGCGTAGAGTATGTCCGTAGCTTTTCATAATTGACTCGGAACCTTGAACGTACTTCGCACCAGGTTATATAACTCCTCAGGTCGACATTGCATTTAACCAAGAGTACATTCAGCATGTTTTTCTTTAAAAAGCATTTTCTGCCGCTTTCTGGCAATAGCATATAAAACATAACTTGTACTCCTTGTGAGATAACATCATATTTTTCGGAGCTAAATGGAGGAGTTCCCTTTGCTAAAATAATTTTCACTCCGTCGCATAACAATAATTGCATATCTTAATTATTTAAAATGTAATTTAATTTTGTTTTAAATCTTCCAGTTTTGAAAGGGTACCAAAATGGAAGAAGTATTGAAGTTTGTTACTAACGCAAAGCAAAATATTTTCCAAATGTGGTTTGATTTCTGATGGAAAAGATCCAAAATATAAAACGTCAATTTTGCACGACAGTACCAAAATAGGATGAGGCTACCCACTCATAAACAGTATACAATGTATAAACTACTGTTAACCGTTTAGAGCTGAAATGCATTTATATACTTGCCTTCTTGTTTAATTCTAATCTCATTTGCTGCGGAAAGAGAACAATTATGTTGGAAAAGCTGCTACCATTTCATATAAACCTTCACCATGAATAATAATTCACATTGGTCATAATTTTTGCTTTTTCATGATTGGATATATGATGATTCCCAACGTATCTCAAAGGTAGATGCCAGTAAGCTTTGTTTTAAGTCGATAGGTACAATATTTTTTTATTGTCAATGCGTTCATAACTTCCTTTTAGATTGACTTAGAAGTGACTCTGTTGGCATAAAATAATTTGATGCCATTTGAGCTTTTGAGAGAATTTATCCTGCCGAATCAATAACAGTGATTAATGATTTTTGAGGAAATATTTTTGTTTTGCACTGGAAGTTAATCAGAAAGCGATTAGTACCACCATTACGAAATTGGCAGCTGTTCAATTTACCAGAGGTACATTTTTATGCAAGAATTGCAAAAATGGAACATAATCAACAACACGCGAGAGATAAAGCTAATTTCATTAGGAATAAAGATAACTTAGATGATGAATTCGCATCCAGTGGTCACATATACCGTATTCTGAAATTGCAGATAACTTCTCAATCTTCAGCGATCCATTGTCCGGAAATCAAAGACGTTTCCACGAGGTAAAGCACATATCCCCATTGAGTAGAAATAACGTGAAACTGAATTGATACTATTGACGGTAAAGAAAAAGTTAAAGAAAAGTCCGATCATATTTACTGGATTCATACCCATATACGTAACGGAAAAAATCTTGAATGAATGGAGTATAATGAGAGATTGGGCAGGTGAACTGCAAACATAGAGATGGCGCCGACAATAGCTGCCACGGTGTACTGCTCCTTGCTGTTTTATGCGTGTTTGTTCGTTTGTGTGGTCTGTGAAAATCCCACAAACATCACTTTCATGAGCGAGGTACTCATTAACATCAGAAGTACGGTACCTCTAAACGTCGTTCCGGATTTCTCTCAGTCGCTGGATTATTTGGACATACTCGTCGGCGGGGCTGTGGCTGTGTTCAAGGTCTTGAGACGGAGGAGGACCCGTGGGAAGCGCTCTGGAGCACTCACCCGACGCCGGCGACGATTACGCACACCGCTCGCGAGTATATTCCTTGCAAATCTACGTTCTCTCGCCAACAATGTGGACGAACTGCAACTCCTGCGCCATACAAACAAGGACTTCTCTCGAATCGCTGCCCTCTGCTTCACCGAGACCTGGTTTTGTGAGTCGAACCCGGACAATGCGCTGCAACTGGCTGGCTTTCAACTACACAGAGCAGACCGCGAAGCAGACGTAGCGGGAAAATCAAGCGGTGGCATATGCTTCTGGGCTCACCTGGACTGGTGCACCGACATCACGGTATTGTCTAACTTCCGTTCCCCCAATCTAGGATCTTTCTTTATAAATTGCAAACCCTTTTATTCTCCGTGGGAATTAAACTCCTTTATTGTCGCTGGGGTTTACCCCCTCCCCCTCCTACGTACGTGAGGCGCAAACGCAACACGCTGACCAGGTATTGAGGGGAGAGAGTGACTTCCCGGACTCAATGGTTATTGTTTTGGGGGACTTTAACAAGGCAAACCTCAGTCGAGAGGTTCCAAAGTACTGACTTCATGTTACCTGCCCCACCAAAGGGGAGAGAACACTCGATCACTCTTACTCTTCACTCAAGAACGCATATCGTTCTGTTCCCCGGGCAGCTCTGGGTCTCTCTGATCATTGTTTAGTTCACCTTATTCCGACCTATAGGCAGAAAATAAAATCTGCTGAGCCTGTGGTCAGAACGACGGAAAGGTTCGTTTACTTATTTGTCTATTTATTCACTTCTCTATGTTCTAGAAATCCCTGTAAAGCGTCTTTGAGTGTTTGAAAAGCGCTATATAAGTGTAATGCATTATTATTATTATTATTAAGTGAGGCCATTGAAAACTACAGCCCTGCTTTGACTGCACTGATTGGAATGTGCTCAGGGAAGCAACCACAAGCCTCGATGAGTATACAGGCACTGTGACATCCTATGTCAGCTTTTGCGAGGACAGTGGCATTCCCACTAAGACCCGGATCTGGTTCAACAACGACAAGCCCTGGTTTACAGCAGAACTCAGACAGCTGCGCCAGTATAAAGATAAGGCCTGCGGGGGCGGGAATGCAGACCTCTAAAGGCACGCCAAGAACAAGCTGAGAAGAGGAATCAGAGCTGCCAAGGAAAGGTACTGAGAAGCTGAGGAGCAACTTCTCAGCTAATGACTCTTGGAAGGGCTTGCAAGAAATCACCAGCTACAAGAAGAAAAACCCCCGCTCATTGGATAATCATCAGCTGACCAACGACCTGCACGAGTTCTACTACAGGTTCGATAAACTGAAACATAACCCTGGGACCCCCTCCCCCCCTCCCCAATCACTACTTCACACCTGCGGGAGCGGGAATACAGACCCGGTTCTGCTGTAAACCAGGGCTTGTCGTTGTTGAACCAGATCCGGGTCTTAGTGGGAATGCCACTGTCCTCGCAAAAGCTGACATCGGATGTAACAATGTCTGTATACTCATCGAGGCTTGTGGTTGCTTCCCTGAGCACATTCCAATCAGTGCAGTCAAAGCAGGACTGTAGTTTTCAATGGCCTCACTAACACCCTGGCTCCAGTCTGCAAAGACTGGCCCCTGCTCCCCGCCCCCGCCCCCTCCCCGCCCACACCCCTCTGCAATCACCACTTCACACCCACTTACAGCCTGATTCCACTGCAAAGACTGGGCCCTCGTCCACTACCCACCCCCTCCTTCCTGCCCAACATCAGCCTGGCCACTTCTCCATCTCCAACAATAGAAATTGAGGAGGTGCAGAAGCTATACAGAAGACAGAACAGCCAGAAATCTCCAGGACCGGACAATGTTTCCCCATCTACCTTCAAGCTCTGTGCCAAACAACTGGCACCGGTCTACGCAGATATTTTCAACCAGTCCCTGAAAATTGTACTGTCCCGGCCTGCTTCAAAGTCTCTACTATTGTCCCTGTCCCCAGAAAGACAAGGATCACTGGTCTTAATGATTACATGCCTGTCGCCTTGACCTCTGTAGTCGTGAGGCTGGGAAACCACATCTCCGACCCGCAGACATAGGAGCACCGCAAGGCTGAGTACTCTCCCCTCCCCTTGACTCACTCTGCACCAGCGACTGCACCTCCACAGACTCCTCTGTCAAGCTTCTCAAGTTTGCGGACGACACAACCCTGATTGGACTGATCCAGGATGTGGAGGAATCTGCCTACAGAGAGGAACTGACACAGTTGGCATCCTGGTGCCTTCGTAACAACCTGAAGCTCAATGCTCTTAAGACCGTGGGATTGATAGTAGACTTATGGAGAGCTCCCCCTCCCTCACTCCACTCACCATCAACAACATCACAGTCACATATGTGGAGTCATGAAAGTTCCTTGGAACTATCATCTGCAAGGAACTTAAATGGGGGTGGCCACCATCGACTCCACAGTCATAAAGACGCAACAGTGGATCTACTTCCAGCCACAGCTGAGGAAACACAATCTGCCACAGGCAATATGGTACATTTCTATACTGCCATCGTAGAGTCTGTCATCACCTTCTCCATCATGGTCTGGTTTGGCTCAGCCACCAAGCACGACATCCGAAGGCGGCAACGAATGGTTCGATCTGCTGAGAAAGTTGTTGGCTGCAACCTTCCTCCCATTGACGAACTGTACCTTGCAAGGGCCAGCAAGCGAGAGGTCAAGATCATCTCTGACTCCTCTCACCATGGCCACAATCTCTTTGAAGCACTTCCCTCTGGGACGCGATTCCGGACTGTCAAAGCCACCATTGCCAGGCTTAAAAACAGTTTTTTTGTTTCCTCGAGTAGTAGCTCTACCCAATAAACAAAAGTACTTTGGCTCTGTTTAACCTCTTTTTGCTCTGGTTTATCTCATTAACATGTTTAAACTATAATATTTTATTCTTAATGTTTAATGCTTTATGCTTTATTCATAATTGTTTATTTTGTGTTCGTGTTGTAATTTGCGACCGGAGTACCAAGGCACATACCATCTATGTGTATATACTTGGCCAATAAACTTATTCAATTCAACTCAATTCAATTCAAGAAAATAATACCACGGGGAATGTGATTTTCCATACGTTTAATTGTGTCACTTGCATAAATGTGTAAAAGTAATAGCTGACGCCTAAGGATTAAATGGTCTAGACGTGCCTCGATAAGTCTTTTTTACGAGCAAACAAAAGGTTTGAAAAAAGAACCAACAGAATTTAGTGCTATATGCAATTATTTGTTTCCTAAACACTCCAAACCCCGACATAAATGCCGACAATAAAGTATCCCCGATTCTGATCCTATTTATAAGCACGCTAATTCCATGGTACAGCCGCGTGCTGGAAAATGGCATTAGTACTGGCACGCGAAATTCCATGGTACAGCCGTGTGCTGGAAAATGGCATTAGAACGGGTAATAGTTACTGGTTGCCATGAATATATTAAGTCAAAGGATTTCTAGCTGTGGGCTATGATTCTAGGAATTAAAGACTAATCGCTGCACTGAATTATGAAGTGGTATTGAAGAATGGGGAGCAACCTCGCGCTGTGGGTATTGAAGCGACCAGGGCAGGATCATGACGCCTGTTATCTCTAAAGTGTAAATTACACTTTATTCCTTTATAGCATGTGACAAATGCCCGTTTGTTATTGCGATCTACCTCTGGAATTTGTTTCTTGTTGCTCGAGCGTGAGGGAATAGCATAAATAAAAGTATGTGCGGGAATGGTTCTCCGTGAGGGTCTGTATCTATTTGCCATCTTCCAGTTCCTTTTGAAGTCATCTTGGCCAAAATTACATTGGCTGATGGTAAAAACGTAAAAAATTAAAACAGCATTTTTTGTTATAGTTCGTTACTCTGTGAACAGAGATCTGTGATTCCTACTGTGCGTCTACTGAAAGTGCATATTTACGGAGAAAAAAACATTTTTTTAGACTATGCAACAATATTGTTGTTATATCCACAGCGCATTCTTGCAAATTGCCTCGCTGATGGAACTCTTTGGACTGCGTGGTGAATCAGTGTATCATTGAATTTTTAAAAAATGCTTTAGCAAAACTCGTGACACAGACAATTCAGATTTTATTGATTTTAGAAATTTAATTGATTTCCCATTATCTGGGTACTCTTAATCTGCTGATGTTGCGTCACAAAATCTGTAGTGTTTAGATATGTGTCTATAAATGAATCCATAAATCGATATTAACGTGGAGAGCTCTACTAAATCATCGTTACAGAGTTACATAAATAACAGAACTTGCTATTTACGTGTATCTGTTATGTTAAAAACAGTATTTTTTTCCAGTTTCTTAAAAATAATACTCTCGTATTGAAAAACTTCTAAAGAACAATAACATTTATTTATGCCAGCTCAGCAATAAATACCTCTGAACTTAATTGCCTGTGGTTGGAGCTGCTTTACGTCCTCGTCGACCACCCTGGGTAGTTCTACAGAACTGGCAAAATTTGCAGCAAAGTGGCAACTAAGGTACTCTAAAGCACCAATTGTCACTTTTGATTGTTGTTGACATACGAAAGAAGAAAGAAGAAGAGGAACTTAATTGCCTTACAATTGCAATCATCAGAATTAGATTATTGAAGTATATTTGTAAAAAAAAAACAATATATGATCCGATAGAAGCATTGGCTCCATGTAGATACATCTAGTCTCTCCGCAAAGCAAGATTTCTTATACCATTCCTATTATGTTCCCCAATTATTACAATAAAGATCATTCATCAGCTGAACGAACTTCCAGTTGTTCGACCATACGATCTGTTCAATATCCACTATTTCACAATGTGCATGCACTCGATTCAATTTTAGATACTTTGGATTTTAACATGCTACACATTCTAGATATCGTATACGAATGGAAAAAAAGTTTTCCTTACAGATTTCGGTAATGTTTGTCTGCAGATCTTTGAAAACAGGGAAGCAAAACATATTTTACCAGTTTGAATGAATACGTTGTGTCGTGGTCACTAATTGCTGAATGCGTAATACTTAGCCAGAATTTGATAGGAAGTTGTCACTTTTAATCAAATAAGATGACGGGAGATTGTAAGGTGCTTTTTCCTGAGCGGGAAATATGGTCACACATGGAAGCTAATTTTACAGAATGAAATATTCGTGTTGCAACAAATGTTTTGAGACGCGCGTCTCAGTTTGTGATAAACCATTGTTTTATTTTATCTGCCGAATGAATACAGGGACTTTCAGCCCACCGAATTAATGCTATGGTTTTCTTTAGGCTGTCTACTTCAAGTGCTCAAGATAAGAAATACAACAGGTATAATCGTGCAGCAGATACGTTTGTCCAATCGCATTTGAATTTTGAGGAGATCTATTGTTTATTGATGAGGGCAGTGCAGTGTCTGCGGTTTATATGGGCTGCAATAAGACGTTGAATAAATAACCTGTTAAATACCCGAAATATTTTCTACCTTATTTCAGTTTTTGTGTACCCGTTTTATTCTTTGCTTTATTTAAATACCGATGACACCACATATCCTCGTGTAACGCTCTGGTGTTGGTTTTATCTTTTGTACTTTAGCTCGACCTCGAGAATAAACTGTGAGAACAAAAGCCACAGAACGTATTCTTCGGCCATTAACAATAACAATATATATTACCTAGTATCAGTTGCCCCTAAGACTGGCAAACATCCAGTTACACAGAGATTTCCCCATGCAACGCAAATTCACGATAATAATATGACCGCGTACATGAAAATTCCTATATATAAAATTGCAAGACTTGGTTAACTTATTCTGTATGGGAAACACCAATACACTTATTTTGTTCTCTCGATGGCATAGAATTTTAACTAGATAGATTTCCAGTGGATGCGTGCTCCAGTGTCGTTACAGTGAAGTGCAGGAAACTGATGAAAAATAAACAGACGTGTGTAGTTCCCTTACCGTTGCACTCTAAGTCACAATGCGTTTCTGGAAAAGAAAGAGGTAAAATCGTATTCCCAGAACTTATAATAACAGTGAAACACGATAAACCCACAATTTCCTTTTGGCGTGCAATTATGTCAGGGCGTTTCATCTTCAATACGAAAACATCCGTGTGCATTTCAGAAAAAAAAGCTTTTTAATTGGAAAACGGGTTTTCGCCATTGATTTGCTGAATCCTAGCGTAAGAGAATTATGGTCACATAGTGATTCCATTCTACGATTATAGTACTTTACTTTACACAACGAAAGCATGTCTCTATTTAAGGGGCTATTTAGTTTCCAGAGGCGCACAAAAGAAAAATATCATTGTACAGGAAAGGTTTGGTCCTATCCAGGCGGAAAAGATGCAATATATCGCCAAGATTATGAAACTGTACGACATATCTGATTCACGCTTAAAAATTAGATAATGAGACTAATTCATTTTCACCATGGAACAGTTGAGAGGAGAAGCGGAGTTGTAGATTGGAAAGCAACCTTGAGCGTAAGCACAGGTCGTTTTCACTATCGAGTGTGCAGCTGAGTGGAGAAGCAACGCCGCATAATTAATGTACAGACGTTATTGTTCAGAGTGAGAGCTCCAAGTTATATATTAAAGGAAGGGACGTAGTAACAAAGCTGCCATTCTGAGTGGTTGTTTTAAAATAGGCTGTGATTGCAGAGGCAAATAATGTTCTTTGATAGTAAATATTGATGATTTTGTTTGAGGTTTCGGAGAACAGACGGAGCAGAAACTGACGCCAAGATAAGGTAAAATAAGCTATAGACTTAATTTGTAACTTTTCTATGTCCTAATACATAAGCAATATCATAGAAACATAGAAAATAGGTGCAGGAGTAGGCCATTCGGCCCTTCGAGCCTGCACCGCCATTCAATATGATCATGGCTGATCATCCAGCTCAGTAACCTGTACCTGCCTTCTCTCCATACCCCCGATCCCTTTAGCCACAAGGGCCACATCTAACTCCCTCTTAAATATAGCCAATGAATTGGCCTCAACTACCTTCTGTGGCAGAGAATTCCACAGACTCACCACTCTGTGTGAAGAAATGTTTTAGTCCATTAGTCTACTACCCCTGCGGAATGTTGGAAATGTATCCCTGGAGGAATACAGCAAATTGAAGAGTACGATTAAGAAGACATTTAAGAAGGAAGGACAGTGCTACAGGAAAAATCTGGCAGGCAAAATTAAGGAGAATCCAATGAGAAGTGATCGTCATATGCGCAATGCAGGGGATGGGCAGGTTCTTCAATGAATGCAAAATATCGGTCTTGCCATGGAGAAAGAAATGAAAACGCGGGAATTTGTCAAATTTATTCGCGATCTCGAGGACACTGTGTATTACAGTCAAGGATGTGCTGAATATTTTGGAATGTATGCATGTGGATAAATCTCCCAGGCCTGATCAGGTATATCCAAGGACAAAATTGGGATCGAGGGAAGGAATTGCAGTAGTCCAGGCTCAGAGAAATGAATCAGAGTTAGACACAAAACGCTAGATTAACTCATCGGAACAGGCAGCATCACTGGAGAGAAGGAATGAATGACGTTTCGGGTCAACCCCCTTCTTCAGACTGGTTAGGGAAAGGGAAACGAGAGATTTCGACGGTGATGTGGAGAGATAAAGAATAATGAATGAAAGATATGCAAAAAAAAGTTACCATGATAAAGGAAACAGGCCATGTTAGTTGTTTGTAGGATGAAAACTCGGTGGGGGAGGGATAGAGAGAGAGAGGGAATGCCGGGGCTACCTGAAATGAGATAAATCAATATACATATCTTCGGTTTAAACCCAAATCTGCAGCTCATTCTTACAGGAATCATAGTTAGATACGAGAGTGCTGCCGGATGGTGAAGGGCGGGCAATGTTTTGCGTTTATTTTAGAACGGCTGGGAAGGTATGCCTGGCACCTTCAAGCCGGTAATGCTTTAGGGAGTCAGCTGTGGCTTGCGAAAGTCGGCATGATTTTGTACATTGTGGATCGTTCTCGTGAATGTGTTTGTTTTTAGTTTGGAGTAACCAAGAAGGCTGATGGGCCCAATGCTGTGGACGTAGTCTATATGGACGTGGACAAGCCGTTCGCTATGTTTCTACATGAGAGGGTGCTCTGGAGGTAGTATCATATAGGATCCAGAGATTTCTAGTTAACTGGATATAAAATTAGCTTCATGGTAGGAAGCAGATTGTGTTTGCGGTAATTTGTTTTACCGGCTGGCGGTCTCTGACTGGTGCCATGCCTCCGGGATCGCCGTTAGTCTCAGCGAGTTTGTCATCTATATCAAAGACTAGGATAAGAATCTACAAGTAAGCATGCAGGTACAGCAGGCAGTGGGGAAAGCTCATGGCATGTTGGCCTTCATAACAAGAGGAGTTCAGTATAGGAGCAAAGAGGTCCTTCTGCAGTTGTACAGGGCCCTGGGGAGACCACACCTGGAGCATTATTTGCACTTTTGGTCTCCAAATTTGAGGAACGACATTCTTGCTATTGAGGGAGTGCAGCGTATGTTCACGAGGGTAATTCCCGGGATGGCATGACTGTCATATGTTGAAAGAATGGAGCGACTGGGCTTTTATAAACTGGAATTTGGAAGGACGAGAGGGGATCTTATTGAAACATATAAGAATATTAAGGGAATGGACACGCTAGAGGCAGGAAACATGTTCCCGATGTTGAGGGATTCCAGAACCATGGGCCACAGTGTAAGAATAAGGGGTGGGCCATTTAGAACGGAGATGAGGAGAAACCTTTCCACCCATAGAGTTGTGAATCTGTGGAATTCTCTGCCTCAGACGGCAGTGGAGGCCGATTCTCTGGATGTTTTCAAGAGAGAGTTAGATAGAGCTCTTAAAAATAGCGGAGTCAATGGATATGGGGAGAAGGCAGGAACGGGGTACTGAATGTGCACGATCAGCCATGATCGCAGTGAATCATGATCATGAGGGGCATAGATAAGGTAGATGGCGGGGAACTTCTTCCACTGGTGGAAGGTTCAACAACGAGGGGACATAGATACAGTGTAAGGGGAGGGAGGTTTCGGGGGGATGTCAGAAAGAACTTTTTCACCCAGAGGGTGGTTGGAGTCTGGAACTCACTGCCTGGGGTGGTGGTGGAAGCGGGAACACTCACAACGTTTAAGAGGCATTTGGATGTGCACTTGAAATGCTACAACATTCAGGGCTACGGTCCAAATGCGGGAAAATGGGATTAAAATTAGACTATGGTTGGTAACGGGCTGCGCGGACACGATGGGCCGAAGGGCCTCTTTCTGTGCTGTAGGACTCTATGACTCTATGACTCTATGACTGAATGGCGGTGCTCGCTCGAAGGGCCGAACGGCCCATTCCTGCACCTATTTTCTATTGCCTATTGTTGCCAAGGTTTGATTGCTAACTTTGCCGATGACGGTAAAATAAGTGATGTCGGAGGCAATAAAACGTGGTTATCAAGAATTACTTGGGAAACTTGATCACCTGTGCGTTCGTCAAGGAATTGTTGGCGGAATTGAATTCAGACATGTGTGAGATGATGCATTTTGGGAAGTGAATCCAGGGTAATGAACGATAAGGCCCTGATGAGTATATGGGACGAACTGCCAGAGGAAGTCGTTGAGACAGGTGACATGTCAGCATTTAAGAGATATTTGGACTGGCACATGGAGAGGAAAGGTTTAGATATAAAATGTTCCTAAAACAGGTTTAGATATATATGGGCCAAACAGGGGCAAATGCCACGATCGTAGACATGGCAGCTTTGTGGGCAATGACAAATTGGCACTCAGCGCCTATTTTCCGTGTGGTATGATCTAAGACTATGAGATGATATCAAGCGAACTTAAGCTGTTGGTCATGCTCCATTCCCTGCATGTTAAATACATCACTCAAATTCAGTTGAAATTGTAGTGCATGCAACGAATGTCGTGTTTATTTTTTGAGGAGGAAATTTGCAGCGTGTTCCGACATAACCTTGTTGAGGCCCAAAATATGCTTCACCTGAGTGCATCAGACAACGTGAATTCGATCTTTGGCGAGTGCCCATGTTGTTGACCATGAGGTCAAAAATGAATGCATTCCGTCGATCAAATCATCAGTTGGCCAAGCGTATAAATGTAACCAGGTATTCAGCGATTATATTCTGTGCTATTAAATACATCGCTACAAATTCACAGTAGATCTTTTGGGTTGTTTATTGTTGGCGGGCCAGAGACGCTTAGCTAACTGTTTGAGATGATCATGTGAAATTGATGCTCTTCGCCCATTTCTCTTTTATTTTCTCTGCTATGTTTTTGCGTTCATTCCGTGTCACATGAACACAGGCAGGTGTCAGGAACCATGCAGCAGCTGAGACTGTGATAATGCTGCTGTGATCACCCAGTTACAGCGTTGAGCTGAGTTATGTTCATTTTTCTTCTTTCAAATCGTCTGAGTCGAATGTTATTTATTTTGACTTTGTTTATAGCGAGGTTCAAGTGTAGACCAACCGACAAACCCTATCATATGTGAATATATGTCTCGTCATCTCCAAAGAAACATTGACAATATATCTCTTCGTCGGTTTAGAACATGAAGTCCTATAATAACTCAGTCATGCAGCATCTCTGGAAGATGTGGATACATGACCTTTCTGTTCGGGGTCATTTTACCGACGGAAATATAAATATCCCGCAATTACCATTTACTCCTCTCTCCCGAGAAGAACAAATGTGTCTCCCATTTCCGCACTCCCCCCCCCCCCCCCCCCCCCCCCACCACCCCGCAGCCCGCCGAGCCCTTCTCTTCGTTGCAGACTAGGAGCCTTCTGCCGCCGCCATGGCACATTCTGGGCACCTTCTGAAGTCTAATATAAATCAATTGACTCCCATAATTATCCCGACCACAATTCCTCCCATCTTGTCTCTTCCAAGTACGCAATCCTTTTCTCTCAATTTTTCCGTCTCCGTCGGATCTACTCCCAAGATGCCTACTCTAAGCGTCCCCCTCTGGAAACAACTGGTGAATCAGGAAGACCGCTGCGTCCAAGTCAAACGATTCTGGGCGCCACACAAAATCTCCAGAGATCTTCGCAAAGCCATCACGAATGCCAAGAGACAGTACCGGGACCAACCTGAGTCCCAGACGGCACCCATCGACTGTATCAAGCCCTGAATACTGTAAATTGCTGCAAAGCGAAGAAAGGCAGCATTGCTATTGATAATGTGGCCGTCGCTGACGAACAATATAGATTGTATGCTCGTTTCGATCAGAAGGCGCATAAGGTCATGACATCCATCCTGTCAGAATTGAGGGTGTCTTTTCCCATCTTCACATTTTCAGAAGTTAGATCAGCCTTCCTGAGGGTGAAGTCACGGTGAGCAACTGACCCGCATGGCATCCATGGTCCTGTCCCTATGAACGGCACAGTCCAAGTAACTAGGGTTTCATGAAATCTTTCATCTCTCCCTTCTCTGTTCTGAGATACATACCTGTTTCAAGAAGACCACTATCATTCCGCTGCCAAAGAAAAGTAACATTTCGTGCCTTAATGACCACCGTCCACCATCCACCGCCATGAAGTGCTTCGAGAGGCTGGTTACGGCACATATTAAATACCGCCTACCATGCAAACTTGATCCACTGAAGTCCAACTACCGCCACAACAGGACCACGGCTGATGCCATCTCGCTGCCCCTTCATTCATTCTCGGAACATCAGTAAGAAGGACACCTACGTCAGACACATATTCATGAACTATAGCTCTACTTTCAATACAATTGTCCCAACCAAGCAAATCTCCAGACTAGTGGAACGTGGAGTTAACATTCGCCTCTGCAACTGGATCTTTGACCTCTTGGTCAACAGACCACGATCAGTAGTAAATCACCTTTTACGATTATCCTCCACACTGGCGTCCTGCAAGTATGCATTCCCATTCCCCTAATACACTACTTGTATTCTTCTGACTGTGCAGCCTTAATACCAATCCAACTCAATTAACAAGTTCGCAGATGACACAGTTGTCGTGGAATGGATATCAAATAATGACGACGGGAGTACAGAAAGGAAATTAAGAACGTTCAACCTGCTGCCAAAACATCAATCTCTCCGTCCCAATATCAGCAAGGCAAAGGAGATTGTGATTAACCCCAGGAAACGAAGCGATACACACTCCTGGTATATATTGATCACTCAACATTAGAGATGGTCGTAACCTTCAATGTTCGATGAATAACTATCACCAGCAAATTCTCTTTAGACATAGAAACATAGAAAATAGGTGCAGGAGTAGGCCATTCGGCCCTTCGAGCCTGCACCGCCATTCAATATGATCATAGCTGATCATCCAACTCACTATCACGTACCTGTCTTCTCTCCATACCCCCTGATCCCTTTAGTCACAAAGGCCACATCTAACTCCCTCTTAAATATATCCAATGAACTGGCCTCAACTATCTTCTGTGGCAGAGAATTCCACAGATTCACCACTCTCTGTGTGAAAAAAACTTTCTCATCTCGATCCTAAATGACTTCCCCCTGATCCTTAAACTGTGACCCCTTGTTCTGGACTTCCCCAACATCGGGAACAATCTTCCTGCATCTAGCCTTTCCAACCTCTTAAGAATTTTGTAAGTTTCTATAAGATCCCCCCTTCAATCTTCTAAATTCCAGCGAGTACAAGCCGAGTCTATCCAGTCTTTCTTCATATGAAAGTCCTGCCATCCCAGGAATCAATCTGGTGAACCTTCTCTGTACTCCCTCTATGGCAAGAATGTCTTTCCTCGGATTAGGAGACCAAAACTGTACGTAATACTCCAGGTGTGGTATCACCGTTGCCCTGTACAACTGCAGCAGAGCCTCCCTGCTCCTATACTCAAATCCCCTCGCTATGAATGCCAACATAGCATTCGCTTTCTTCACTGCCTGCTGCACATGCATGCCTACTTTCAATGACTGAGGTACCACGACACCCAGGTCTCGTTGCATTTCCCCTTCTCCTAATCGGCCACCATTCAGGTAATAGTCTGCGTTCCTGTTCTTGCCACCAAAGTGGATAACCTCACATGTATCCACATTATACTGCATCTGCCATGCATTTGCCCACTCACCTAACCTATCCAAGTCACGTTGCAGCCTATTAGCATCCTCCTCACAGCTAACACTGCCCCCCAGCTTCGTGTCATCCGCAAACTTGGAGATATTGTATTCAATTCCCTCGTCCAAATCACTAATATATATTGTAAATAGCTGGGGTCCCAGCACTGAGCCTTGCGGTACCCCACTAGTCACTGCCTGCCATTCTGAAAAGGACCCGTTTATTCCTACTCTTTGCTTCCTGTCTGCCAGCCAGTTCTCTATCCACATCAATACTGAACCCACAATACCGTGTGCTTTAAGTTTGCATACTAATCTCTTATGTGGGACCTTGTCGAAAGCCTTCTGGATGTCCAGATATAACACATCCACTGGTTCCCCCTTGTTCACTCTGCTAGTTACATCCTCGAAAAATTCTATAAGATTCGTCAGACACGATTTACCTTTCATAAATCCATGCTGACTTTGTCCAATGATTTCACCACTTTCCAAATGTGCTGCTATCCCATCTTTAATAACTGACTCTAGCATTTTCCCCACTACTGATGTTAGACTAACTGGTCTGTAATTCCCCGTTTTCTCTCTCCCTCCCTTTTTGAAAAGTGGGGTTACATTAGCTACCCTCCAATCCTCAGGAACTACTCCAAAATCTAAAGAGTTTTGAAAAATTATCACTAATGCATCCACTATTTCTGGGGCTACCTCCTTAAGCACTCTGGGATGCAGCCTATCTGGCCCTGGGGATTTATCGGCCTTTAATCCATTCAATTTACCTAACACCACTTCCCGACTAACCTGGATGTCACTCAGTTCCTCCATCTCATTTGACCCCCGGTCCCCTGCTATTTCCGGCAGATTATTTATGTATTCGTTAGTGAAGACGGAACCAAAGTAGTTATTCAATTGGTCTGCCATGTTCTTGTTCCCCATGATCAATACACCTGTTTCTGACTGCAAGGGACCTACATTTGTTTTAACTAATCTTTTTCTCTTCACATACCTATAAAAGCTTTTGCAGTCAGTTTTTATGTTCCCTGCCAGTTTTCTTTCATAATCTATTTCCCTTTCCTAATTAACCCTTTGTCCTCCTCTGCTGGACTCTGAATTTCTCCCAGTCCTCTGGTAGGCTGCTTTTTCTTGCTAATGTGTACCCTTCATCTTTTGTTTTGATACTATCCTAATCTCCCTTGTTAACCACGGATGCACCACCTTCCCTGATTTATTCTTTTTGCCAAACTGGGATGAACAATTGTTGTAGTTCATCCATGCGGTCTTTAAATGCCTTCCATTGCATATCCACCGTCAACCCTTTAAGAATCAATTGCCAATCTATTTTGGCGTCTCATGCCCTCAAAGTTACCTTTCTTTAAGTTCAGAACCGTTGTTTCTGAATTAACTAAGTCACTCTCCATCCTAATGAAGAACTCAACCATATTATGGTCACTCTTGCCCAAGGGGCCACGCACATCAAGACTCCTAACTAACCCTTCCTCATTACTCAATAGATAACCAGCCACACCGAATCTCTGGCCAAGAATATACATCAAAGCGTCTACTTTCTGAGAAGGCTGAGGAAGTTCGGCATGTCACCAACTACCCACCAATTTCTGCAGATGCGCCGAACAAAACACGCAAAGCAAACTCCCTTCCATTGATTCCATCTGCACCTCACGCTGCTTCGGAAAAGCCGCAAGCATAATCAAGTACGAGTCACATCCCGTTAGGTTTTCTACCCTCTCCCATCAGGCAAGCGGTATAGAAGTTGGAAAATATATATCTCCAGTTGCATGAACACTCTGTTCCCAGCTACAACAAGTTAACGGAACGGTCTAGTCATCAGCTGGAGTCCGGTCCTGACCTCCCATCTACCTCATCTACCTCATCAGAGATCTTTAAACTATCTTTCATCGGTCTTTCTCTTACACTAAAAAAATATAATCCTTATATTTTATCTGTACACTGTGGAAGGCTTGATTGTAATCATGTATGGGTCAATGTGTCGTTCGATATTTTACTTGTTTAATTGGTACCCGATGAACATTGAAGTTACATACAAATCGGTAACAGGGTCGGCGTTGTTTGCTATAAACAGCAACGATTTGGATGTGAATGAATGATATATCATTCGCAGTATAGCAGCTTACTCGAAGATTTATGGCATAGTCTGTGTGGAGTATGTTAGATCCACAGAATGTCAATGTCTTTGGAGTCATGTAGTGAAAAGCTCTTGGAAGGCAGGCATTACTCTGGACGCTCAGGGTATATACACGCTTTAAGGACACAGAATTCCGAGGAAACAATAACTGGCGTACATATAAATATGAGGCTCCATAATGAGGGAATTATAATGTCCCATAAGAATGGAGTGATATCGATTTAACGGAAGGAGTGGAAAGAGAACAGAGAAGGGGAGAAAGATTCGCATCAACCATATCAACCACAACCACGAACCACAGAAACCAAAAGGGCTTCCAAAGTTGTGTCCCCTGCAACGTCTATAGAAGTGTATAACCACGTAACGTTCAAACGCATTTTAATCTGTACAAGATAAGCAGTGACGTACTTGGCGTATGACGATTTGGAAGATGCGGTAAACTAAGTGTTATTTTCTTTATAATTACTGACACAGCAGCACAGAAAGCCACTTTTTAACGTACAAATCTGCCGTAGGTCTTCGAATATCTGGCGCCGGGTTTCCGGGCGTAGTTAAGAAAGGACTCTTCACTGGGATGTCGATGTTTTTTCGATTTTTTTTAATGTGGATTTCGGCTTCAGTCCACAAGCACTTTCAAGAATGAATGTAACACCTAGACGACATGAAACCAAGAATTTTGGGGTGGAACAGGGAAGCAGGATTGAGATAAAAAATATCATCTGTGGTAACATTGTACACACAAACAAGCTCATACAATATAATGGAATAGCACTCCATAGTTCACCGGTCTTAAAAGAAACGTTTCAAAAACTCACGCGTCTCTTCATCGTATTCGAATAAATCTGTAAATAGAAGGAATGCATTCTTATGCAATAGCATCACAGTAGTGGTGATACCAGGATCAATTGTTCAGATGTTTGTATGGTCACTGTTATGAGGAAAAATACAACAACTTACTTCCATCAAGTATCGCAAAAAAGCATTATCTACCCGGAGCTGATCCAGAGCTTTAATCGAGATATATAAATTTTCAAAGGCATTGGGAAAAAATCATCTTCTTGCTTTCAAAGGAATATCATAGTCATTTCGCGCTGTGATTGTTACACTTGCATGCTACGTAAGGTAGACTGCATCTGGGGAGAGGGGGTGGGACAATAAACCTGGAAGGGAGATGGGATAGGATAAAGGTAGACACTGGTGAGGGGACTTTTGAGAGTAAGATGTTTGGACAATCCCTGGAGATGAAAGGCCAAGAGGCAATAAGGACAATAAGGATAAAACATTTGCGAATTATGACGGTAGAAGAAGGAATGCAAGTAGAAGGAGAGAGAAGTACGGGATGGGTACACGTCCACGGGCACTGGGATGGCAATAGTGGGTAGACGGGGCGGGGAAGGAAAGGGGACGGGGCTGCTGGTGAGTTACCAAAGACTGGTTAATTCAATGTTCACACCATTGCGTTGTAAGCTACCCATGCGGAACATGAGGTGCTGTTCTGTGATGAAAGACTTCACTACTGAAAGAGCGGCTTCGGCCATTGTCTAATGCAATCATTGTTCAATGCGAAAACGCAGTTAGCCATAGGATAACAACGCCACATATAACCCTATGGTACAGCTATAAGAAATAAAACTACACTGCAGTGCATGAAAGCACGAAATTTGGAGATCAGACACACAGGAAATTTATGGGCAGCACACACTGTATTTGCCCCCTCTGGTAATTTAACATGTATTCACAATTTTGATGCATTTTTAGTCCATACATGGGTACTCAAATGATCTACAACTTATCAGCCAAACAGAAATGCTAGAGACTAAAAGTGATCAAAAGAATTCTACGTGTAATACTTTAACAGATGTAAACTGGTTATTGGCAAGTGCATGGGAATCACTCACTAATCTGTTTATACGCCAAAGAGTCCTTTGAGGGAAATATTGAATTGAACAGCTTTAAATCAAATCTGCAGCTCTCATGTGTTTCTGCAATTTTGATTATTGGTCGTTTCTGCAGCAGGAGAAGAGGGTCAGTGGGAGATTGGTCACGTCATTGCATCGTTCATAAACACCAAACTGCTCCTCTGATGCAGCATAGCTGATTTCTTGCTTTGGTTTTCCTCGCGTGTTGCTTTTTAGCATATCCCATAGGTGTACTCAATTACCGGCGCTATGCATCATATAAGTAACGCCGCTTAGTCATATCGGCTTTTTCACTTTGATCATATGAATGAAAAAAAGGCTTAACTGTAACAAGCACGAGCTGCAATTTGCACGAATTGAATTAAATTGCTTGCGTACATGCTTTATTGAATCCCAGTTCTATTTAGTCGATGTATGTGTTGATAATTTGAGGGTAAAGAGGCGGTCACCATTCATGCAATCAAATGGCGACGTTACTCGGCAAACAAGTTGCATCGTCAGGAGTTCCACTGTCAAATCTAAAAAGGCTCGATTCATATCCCAAGGGCCGATTACATAATTTCCAACCAAGTTGGGAACGTGGTCAACCGTGCATTTTAAAGTCGTAAGTAATGATTACCTGTCTCGAGTTAAATCATCATTAACATGGAGTAAAATGAAGGCTGAAATTACCATACCAGAATGAGCCTGATGAGCATGATGTTGATTTTTGTTATCGAGTTTAAAAGACTTCCTTCCTTCGCTCGACAATAATCGCACTGGAAACAATGTTTTTGTAAGTCATAATTTACCTCAGTGACTCAGCGACAGCTTTAAGAAGAGCACTCTGCGGCGATTACTTAAATAGAGTGTGCATGGTCTAATATGTCTGTAAAATGTTATGTTGTAGTGGGTCTGGACGCAGTAGGAATCAGGCAAAACGCAAGGAAGGTATTAACAGTAATTTACTGCAGCAATAGAACATCCACACTCTCTTCAGTGAGAGTTATCTCTCTCGCTCCTTCAGGCAAACCCCGTAGCATTAGGTCCTTCCCCTGTCCAACCCGTGCCGAGGGGGATGATCCAGGGGGTGGCCTAATCCCCCGGGTACCGCCACAGGACCCCCCCCCCCCAAGAACCGTAGGCACGGAACGGACAGGGGGACGTATGAGACGACCAGCCCGTGCGCGCACACGGCGGTCGCAGGACCCGGAACCACACTGCCAGGCAAAAAATGCTGCGGGGACCCTGGGGGTAACGGCCTCAAGGATGAGGCCACGCCAGTAGGACCGGCTGGCTAATGTCCACGCGCGCCGGCTTCAGCCGCGCAATAGAGGCCGTCTCAGGACGACCCCCCATGTCCAAAACGAAGGTGGCAGAGCCACGCTCGAGCACCTTCAATGGTCCTTCATATGGATGCTGAAGGGCCGTTTGGTGTGCATCCTGGCGCAGGAAAACAAGCGGACAGTCCTGCAGAGCAGAAGGGATATGCGGCCGAACAGAACCGTGGCGAGACGTCGCCACCGGTGCCAGCTTGCCCACCGTCTCTCGAAGGCATTGCAGGGTGGCCGATGGTTGTTCCGCATGACCCTGGGCTGTTGGAATAAACTCATCGGGCACTGTCAGTGGAACCCCGTCCACCAATTCAGTCGAGGAGGTGGCCGTCCTCTTTGAGCACAGTGCGGACGCCAAGTAAAACCCACGGCAAGGCATCGACCCAGTCCGGGTCAACGAGCCAGGCATTCAGGGCAGCCTTGAGCTGGCGGTGGAAGCGCTCCAACAGGCTGTTCCCCTGTGGATGGTACGCCGTGGTGCGGTGCAGGTTAACCCCAAGTCTGAAGAAGGGTCTCGACCCAAAACGTCACCCATTCCTTCTCTCCTGAGATGCTGCCTGACCTGCTGAGTTACTTCAGCATGTCGTGAAATAAATATTAACCCCAAGTAGGTGAGCGATGGCCGACCACAGTTCGGAGGTGAATTGCGGAGGTGAATTGGTCATCCAGGTTGCCGCCAAGGCACCGGCACAAGTAGCAGCAGAAGTGTCTGGCTTCAGGCCACTGCGTGAAACGGTCGACCACGGTTAGGTGGTGGGTGAAGCCCCCAAGAAGGCGGCAGCGGCCCCACGATGTCCACGTGGATGTGGTTGAACCGCTGGCGAGGAACGATGCCACTGTACTTTGCTCAGTTTGTTCAGCATGCGCTCGCATATGCCGCTGTACTTCGGCAGTTTGGCACGGGATGCAGGTGCGCGCCCAATGCCCAACCTGTTTACGTAACCCATGAGACAGGAAATGGGAACCCATGAGGGCCGTCATCACCCGAATGGAAGGGTGGTCCAGCCCGTAGAGCACCTCGAACACGCTGCACCGCCAGGCAACGGGAACTATGGGGCGCGGCTGCCCGGTAGACACATCGCACAGCAGCGTTTCGCCCCCCAGTGCCATAAGGAACATCCTCCAACCACAGGCCCGAAACGGCGGTATGATAGGTGGACATCTCATTGTCCGTCATCTGGGCTGCCGCCAGGGCTGAGTAGCCGATACAATCGGCCACTTGCAGGACGGCGTGGATCACGGGTCGAGACAAGGCATCAGCCACTCTGTTGTCTGTGCCTCCGATGAAACGGATGGAGGTCGAGTACTCCGAGTCGAAAGCCAACTGCCGCTGCTGGCGAGCTAACCACCGGTCGGACACCTTGGCAAAAGCAAAGGTCAGGGGCTTGTGGTCAGTGTAGGTGGTGAAGGTTCGCCCCTCGAGGAAGTAGCGGAAGTGGCGGACAGCGAGGTAAAGGGTGAGGAGCCCGCGGTCAAAGCCACTCTAGTTCCACTGTGCGTCGCTATGCACCGCTTGGGTGCCTGCTGAAGAAAGCGAGAGGCTTCCAACACCCATCAATCTGCTGTTCTAGCACCGCCCCAAACGACACATCCGAAGCGTCGACCGTCAGGCTGGTTGGTGCATCCGCCCGTGGGTGCACGTGCATCGTGGCCGCAGCCTCGTTGAGGTGTTGGAACGCCGCCACCGCATCGTCAGTCCATTCTACCTCCGTTTGCCTGCCATGAGGCGGAACAACGAGCGCATGATCCGGGCCGCAGACGGCACAAATCGGTGGTAAAAGGCCACCATCCCAACGAACTCCTGGAGGCCCCGCACGGTGGTCGGGCGTGGAAACTGGTGCACCGCGTCCACCTTGTCCGGGAGCAGCAGTGCCCCGTGCGGAGTCATGTGGTGGCCCAGGAAATTGATGGACGTCACCCCAAAATGGCATTTGGCTACGTTGATGGCTAGCCCATTATCGCTGAGGCACTGGCATAGCTGGCGGAGATGGGTAACATGCTCCTGTCTCGAGCGACTTGCCACCAAAATGTCACCGAGGTAAACGTAAACAAAGTCCAGGCCACAGCACAGGCAGTCCATAGGCCGCTGAAAGGCTTGCGCCGCGTTCTTAAGAACGAGCGGCATACGGCGGAATTCGATCAGGCCAAATGGTGTCACGATGGCCGTCTTGGGGACGTCGACTGGGTGGACGGGAATTTGATTGTAGCCACGAACCAGATCGACCTTGAAAACACCGTGGCCCCAGCTAGGTGTGCGTTAAAGTCCTGAATGTGGGGGGCCATGTACCGGTCAGCGATGGTGGCATCGTTAAGCCGACGGTAGTCTCCGTAAGGGTGCCAGCCACCATCTGCCTTGGGGACCATAAGGAGCGGGGACGCCCACGGGCCGTCTGAGTGTCGCACAATACGCAGCGACTCCATAAGGCGGAACTCCTCCCGAGCGAGACTGAGCTTGTCCGGTGGAAGACGCCGTGCCCGGGCATGCAGCGGCGGGACAGTGGTGGAAATGTAATGCTCCACCCCGTGCTTTGGGGCGGAGGAGTGGAACTGGGGATCGAGGATTTCAGGGAACTCGGCCAGAATGTGCAAGAAAGTAGCATCCACGGACGACAGGGTCCCATCAGGCAGCACGACCGGGTCGCCCACGCGGTGGGAAACTGGCTGCAAGGTGACGGAGTGTACCAAACACTGTCGCTTGACGTCCAAGAGCAGGGAATTTGCTTGTAGAAAGTCTGGCTGGGACACATCCGCAATGACAAATGGCCAGGAGAAGAGGCCATCTCCGAAGTTGAGGAAGAGCATGCGCGGATGCGCACGAGCGGATTGGTGTCTCGTTTGCGGTGGCGAGGAGGGGGCCGTGTTTACCATAGCGGATGTCATCATTCGAAGGAGGAAGAACGCTCATCTCAGCCCCTGTGTCCACAAGGACACGAGCCCCCGGTGCGGCGATCCCACGCAAAAACACGATGAATCTAGCCGGCTGCCGAAGCAATTATTGACGGCGTTTCCCGGGAACGAGTAGGGCTGCCGGCATTGACGGGCTGAAGGTCCCCCGCGGCGGTGAACGTAGCACCAGCCCCCTCTGCTGGCGTCTCTGGAAACGGGCGGCTGTGCGGGCTGATCCGACCACCAGCGACCTCTGGTTGCGTGCGGAGGAAGTGACGGCTGGATGTGCCGTTGCAGCCGGATCCCGCCGCGAAGCTCGTCGAGGAGCGGTGGAGACGCGGTCGATCAAGGCACCAACCTGCAGATCGTCGTCGGACATCGGAGGAACGTCCAGCGCGTCGAGGGCCAGCTGACGGGCCATTCAGAGTTCATCGGCGCGCTCGCCCACCATGTTGGTGAGCTGCTGGCGGAGATCCGACGGCAGCTGCTGCAGGTAAGCATGTTTACGTAAAAAGCAGGGCTCGTGGTCGCCCATCAAGGCCAGCATATCGCCCAGCAGTACCGACGAGCGACGGTCACCCAGGCCAATCATCCCTAGGATCTGGGTCGCCCGCTCGGCCTCGCTGAGGCTGAACTTCCTTAGGAGAAAGGTCTTGAGACCCTCATACGTATTACCCGCCGGAGGGGGGGGCGCGGAGGAAAGGTCTGACCCGTCGCGCACTGGCCTGGTCGAGGGTGCCGATAACGTAAAAGTACTTGGTTGCATCTTCTGTCACTGCCTGCAGTGCAAACTGCGCCTCGGCCTGGTCAAACCAGAAATCAGGGTCGTCTGTCCAAAGTGGAGGCAACTTCAACGCCACGGCATGGAGAGCGGCGCAGTCGGCAGGGTCCACGGAGTGGGGTCCATCAGGGTCCAGAGGCGGATGACCGACATGGCCGGGTAGTGCATGTTGAGGAACGTTCGGGTCCATTGCGACTTGTGAGGAAATGTCGGGGGTCACCAGTGTAGTGGGTCTGGACGCAGTAGGAATCTGGCAAGATGCCAGGTAGGTATTAACAGTAATTTAATGCAGCAACAGAACATCTACACTCTCTTCAGTCTCAAGCATGAGTTATCTCTCTCGCCCCTTCAGGCAAACCCCGTAGCACTAGTCCCTTCCCCAGCCCTGTCCAACCCGTGCTGAGGGGGATGATCCAGGGATTGGCCTAATCCCCAGGTCCTGCCACAATGTTCCATAATAAGCAATAAGGAAGCTGTTACCAAAGCGTAGGGAAAAAAGTTGCGAAATACACATTTTGTCCGGAAGAAGTGCTCTTCAATTATGCACCGTTACCCTGTAAAACAATATTCCAGGGTGATTGAAAATATTCGGTCAACTATATTTTGTCCGGTTCAATACTATTCTCTCTTTTCGTCATCTGTACAATTTATTGTGCAATTCCTGTTTGATTTTTAATATGTAGTTCAATCGTCAATGTTAAACTAAAAATGCATCCAATACGACACTGTTAATACAACCAAGAGCCAGAATGTGTAAATAAAATGAGTCACGTTTGTATATTTTTTACCAATAGTACTCAATTCCATGGTCATGATCTTAATCCGTTATTTAATATGTATAATGTGTTTATATGAAGGGGAAAGCGAGATAGATAATCTGAATAACTCATTACCTACACCAGGCCAGTAAATATCTACTGATCCATTGCTAGTGATTTCCAATTGACCGGAATTATGACAAATACTAATCAAAACAGTATTTCGAAGTTTGTTGTCCCCGTTTCATTGCTCAAGCATTTTAAGCAGAAAACATAGGACACCTTCTTTCTTCATAAATTATTCAATTTCCAAAGGTATGCAAACAATGATTTATCCAGATAGAATACTACATCGCCCTCTATGTGTTTTTATACACAGCCGTGTCAACCTATTCACATTGCGCTACCCGTGCCTCATTCCACTGGAGTGTCCACTTCATTTTGAAATTGCTCGATAACGTTTTACTTTTACATTTTATAATACTCGTCAAAACAGGTAACTATATATTTTTTAAACATTCTGTTTCGAATTCCCATAGGCCGCCATAAAACAAAGAATAATCCAAATACACGTTGACATGAGAATGCTCATCAAAAACTCATAAGACAATAGAACAAACACACTTCATTAGAAGTGGACGAACTTATCAAATTTACATATCTGATTGAGAATACAGCCAAATAGTTTAATAGTGTAGACCATTACCTATTTCCTTTCCAAGTAGCATCTTTTCTAAAAGGACAATGATTTCAATAGTAACCAGTTAGGGAGCTGACGAAGCAATTTAAAGCAATGCCATGCAAAGGAATAGATATTCCTTCTTTTCATTTACATTCTCGTATTTCGTTTATATTGTTTTAAGGTAAGAAAATGAATAAAATTACTTCCGTGTACTTTATTACGAAATTATCTTACCATTTTTGTGAATCAGTTGCCTTAGTTTTTCCAGTTCTGTGAATTTAAAATGTTAAAAATTGCAGTATGACACATTACATGAATTAAGAAAGAAATTTGGTGATGGTGTGCTTTCGTTTGCTTCTCTTTAATCAGCGTTGTAACAATTCATTAGTGGAACTCATAATTAGTTAGCAATGTTTTATTATTTCCTAAGTAAATAATACATTTTTTTGTTTATGTGCAGAAAACTAACACACCATTCCAATTACAGTACACAATAACTTGTATCAATTCAACGCTGTTACAAAGCATAATCAACGTTCTGTTAAAATCTGCATATTAATGCTTACTGAACATAAGTAACTAATATCAGTTTGAACTGGACGTAGCCATTGCAAAACTATATTTATAGACAAACAATTGTGGAAAAAACTATTGATTATATGAGTCCATAACCATTAAGCAGTCACAAAACAACCAACGCGCACAGAACTATCAGCATGGACTAGACATTTTCATCCATTCTAAAGAGTTTTGTTACATTTTTAGTCAATGAATTTGAGATGAACGACAATAATGCTAAAACCAAATTTGATTTTCAAGGGTATGTAAAATCTAATGAAATCCCTTGGGAAATGTCGTTAGGTCAGACAAATAGAAGCACAGGCTTCGCTATGGGTATTGTTCCTCGTCTGAATCTATTGCTGATATTGATCTGTGGGTTTCAGAATTAATCAAACTCTATTTACGGTATTGATCAATGGTCGGAAGAAATCTGGGAGCAAAGGTAATGAGATGCTCCGAAAACATACAAAGGTTCACGCAGTGGTTCAACAAAGTGCATAAGAGCTGACAAACTTACAAAAGAGAGACACATTTAATTCAGTTCAAAGTCGCGTGATGAAACAGGTCACGCCCAAGGATAGATAAACTGGAAAAATAAATCTTGATATTTAATAATAAAATCGGTGCGGTAGAGGATCAAAGGAATGCCAAAGTAGAATCACTCATCACATAATCTAACAAGCGAAGTGTCTGTTCTTTTATACGCACGAGTGAAGCCTGTTATTCCTTATGGAGTAATGCACAATAAGAGAGAATTGCGCGCGCCAGCAAAATATTTGGTGTGGCCACAGATTACTGCAGTTAATCAGGGTGCGATTAAACTGGGGAGGAACAAATAGGGAGCAGTTAAGGTTTAAATAAATAGAAAGATATGCATAGCAGAAACTTTGAAGTAATCTACCCACCAGTTTTCATTTCATCGCATGTTGTTTCATCTTGAAAGGAAATTAGACCAGCAGTAAGCTTTCCTGAAAATTAGATGATGTTACTAAAATCATTTAAAAACGTTAGAATCAACTATTCCAATGGTAATGGGAACATTCTTTAGGTCACTTTATGAATCATGATATCACAGAGAAATTGTGCGCTTTGTGCACATAGACAACCACGTACCAATCTGCATTATCTTTGTTTGCCAGAAGTTATACAATATATCGAATTTACCAAAAATCCAAATGTATGTGGCTGCCGATTCAATCATTCTTCCACAGACTTCCTAAAGTATCCATCCTACACATTCAATATCTCCCTACTCCGTCCTTAGGTACCCACCGCCTTCAAGGTGACCATCCCGCTGCCAGAGAAAAGCAAAATATCACGCCTTAGCCCAATGGTCTTGACATCCACCATCATGAAGTGGATGTCACACTTTAAATCCAGCCTATCAAGCACCCACAATCATTGCTGGAGCACCTAGAGAAGACGGACACCTACATATCCATAGACTACAGCTCAGCTTTCAAAAGCATTATCCCAACCATTAATGATTAATTACACACCTCAGTCAAGGATCCTACAATTTGTCCGTCAAGTCCAGGAGAGTTATCTACCTTCATGCGCCCGAGCATGTACAGTAGCTGTTCGCCCGTAATACAGATTGCCGTCAAGTTATCTCCAATAATTTTCTCAAGTTCTCCAGTCTCCATGCCTTTCTCCACGGGAAAACAGAGACGAAATGCCACCAGGGGGCGCCGCACGATGGCTGCCTCGCCTACCGTCTGCCTGTACTTTTCAAACACTTTTTGTTATTTTTGGTAAGTTTTAAAAGTTTGTGTAAATGTTCTCTGGTTTGTTTTATGTCAGGGGTGTGAGAAGGGGTCAGGGGAAACTTTTTTTCAATCTCTTACCTTGCCCGAGATGCGATTGTTTTCCCGATCGTATCTCTGGTCGCTCTGCGGCCTAACATCACGCAGCTGGAGGTCTTCCCTGGGACTGACCTTGAGTCCCCGCGGGGGCGTGGACTTATCCTCTGAGCCTGCGATCCCTTGCCTGGGATCGACGCTCCAATGCAGCCTGCGGACTTTAACATCAGGAGCTCGCAGTCTCGGGTTGAGACCGGTCGGGAGCTCCAAAAGCTGCACGAGGTTCGACTGGTCCCGACCCGGGGTAGATCGCCGTCGCGGGGAGCTGAGATCCCCCCCCCCCGCGGGCCGCGGTCAGAATGTAGGCCGCGGTCAGAATGAGGGAGGTGAATTCCATCGGGAGGTAGACTTCACCGTCAGATGTTCCAAGTGCGGGGGAGCAGGATTTAGACAGAACTGAACCGTCTGAGCACCACGCAGAGTGGACCACGAGGCAGATGCCTCTGCCTCTCCCTTTCCCCGATGCCTGCTTGTAGTACTACGATGGATGAAGAAACCTTGAGGCTGGATGGCTGAGTCTGGGGAGGTGGGGTGAGCCATGATCGCAATAGGGCTAATACGTTTAAATGCATTAGCAGCTTGTCAGTTACAGCGCTGATTTCTGTTGTTTCTCAGAACTACTATATTAGATGATTTTCTGCTGTGCTGCTTGCAACATATCGCCACAGACATGCGCCATTTTACAGGTGCTTGTCCTCCTGCAGACACCCTGCTTCCACAACACAATCTGCCAATCCGTCTATCTTCGGATCATCGGCCAACCGAGCCACGAAGCCTTCATCATCCAAATCATAAGCAAACAGCGTGAAAAATAGCGGACCGCTGCAGAACCTCACTGGGCACTGACATCCAAACAGAAAAGCCTATTCTCCATTATTACTATTCATTTCCTTCTGCCAGGCAGCCAAGTTTCTGTCCATGTTAGTAACTACCCTTCAATACGATGGGTTCCATTCTGCTTTACCAGCCTGACGTGCGGCACCTTATCAAATGCCTTCTGAAAATTCAACAAATCATCCACTGACTCTTCTCTGCCTGTATTGCTAGATATTTCCTCAAAGATTTCCAACAGATTTGTCAGGCAAGATCTGCCCTTAACAGAACTAGGATGACTTCGGCCTATTTTATCTTGTACTTCCCAGTACCGCGTAACCTCATCCGTAAAAATGTACACTCAAATCTTACCAACCACTGAAGTCAAGCTAATCGGCGTATACTTTCCTTTCGTCTCCCTCACTCCCTTCAGTAGAAGGGAGACGAAACAGTAGACAGTAGAGCTACATTTGCGATTTTCCACTCCTCTGGAACCATTCAAGACCTTAGCGATTCTTGAAAGACCACTAGTAATGCCTACGCAATCTCTCCAGCTACCTCTTTCAGAACCCTGGGGCATAGTTCATATGGTCCAGTTGATTTGTATATCTTCAGATCTTTTGGCTTTCCATGCACCTTATCCCCAGTATTAGCGACTACACCCACTTCTGATTAACTCTCTCGAATTTCTGGCGTCGTGTGTGTTTTCCACTGTTCAGACTGACGCAAAAGGGTTCATTCAATTCGTCTACCATTTTGTGTTCCACAATGCCACTTGGCCAGCCGCGTTTTTCACAGTTCCACTGTGCACTCTTGCCACCCTTTTCTCTTTATGTACATAGCATTCAGAAATTATTCAGACCCCCTCACTTTTTCCACATTTTGCTACGTTAAAGCCTTATTTTAAAATGGATTCAATTCGTTTTTTAATCATGAATCTACACACAATACCCCATAATAAAAAAGCGAAAATAGGTGTTTAGAATTTTTTGCAAAGTAATTAAAAATAAATAACTGAAATATCACAATTACATACGTATTAAGACCCTTTACTCAGTACTTTGTTGAGGATTACAGCCTCAAGTCTTCTTGGGTATGACGCTACAAGCTTGGCACACCTGTATTTGGGTAATTTCTCCCATTCTTCTCTGCAGATCCCCTCAAGCTCTGTCAAGTTGGATGGGGAGCGTCGATGCACAGCTATTTTCAGGTCTCTCCAGAGATGTTCGATCGGGTTCAAGTCCGGGCTCTGGCTGGGCCACTCAAGGACATTCATATACTTGTCACAAAGCCACTTGTGCGTTGTCTTGGCTGTGTGCTTGGGGGTCGTTGTCCTGTTGGAAGGTGAACCTCCGCCCCAGTCTGAGGTCCAGAACGCACTGAAGCAGGTTTTCATCAAGGATCTCTCTGTACTTTGCTCCGTTCATCTTTCCCTCGATCCTGACTAGTTTCCCAGTTCCTGCCACTGAAAAACACCCCAACAGCATGATGCTGCCATCATGCTTCACCGTAGGTATGGTATTGGCCAGTTGATGAGCAGTGCCGCTTGGCATTCAGGTCAAAGAGTTCAATCTTGGTTTCATCAGACCAAAGAATCTTGTTTCTCATGGTCTGAGAGTCCTTTTGGTGCCTTTTGCCAAACTCCAAGCGGGCTGTGATGTGCCCTTTACTGAGGAATAAAGTCTTTCCTCTGGCCACTCTACCATAAAGGCCTGATTGGTGGAGTGCTGCACATATAGTTAGCCTTCTGGAAGGTTCTCCCATCTTCACAGAGGAACTCTGGAGCTCTGTAAGAGTGACCAACGGGTTCTTGGTCACTTGCCTGAAAAAGGCCCTTCTCCCCCAATTGCTCAGTTTGGCCGGGCGGCCAGCTCAGTGAAGAGTCCTGGTGGTTCCAAAGTTCTTCATTTTAAGAATGACGGAGGCCACTGTGCTCTTCGGGACCTGCAATGCTGCAGAAATTGTTTTATACCTTTCCCCAGGTCTGTGTCTCGACACTATCCTGTCTCGGTGGACTACAGACAATTCATTCCTCTTCATGGCTTGCGTTTTCCTCTGACATGCACTGTCAACTGTGGGACCTTATACAGACAGGTGTGTGTAAATCATGTCCAATCAATGTAATTTACCACTGGTGGACTATAGTCAAATTGTAGAAACATCTCAAGGATAATAAATGGAAACAGGATGAACATAAGCTCAATTTTGAGTGTCAGCTCAAAGGGTCTGAATACTTATGTAAATGTGATATTTCAGTTATTTCTTTTTAATTACTTTGCAAAAAATTCTAAACACCTGTTTTCGCTTTTTTATTATGGGGTATTGTGTGTAGATTGACGATTTAAAAAAAGTGAGTTGAATCCATTTTAAACTAAGGCTGTAAACGAGCAAAAGTGAAGGGGTCTGAATACTTTCTGATTGCACTGTATCTAAAACAAACTTGCGGATCCTCTTTTTTATTACTGCTGCCTTGCTTAGCTTCACTTCTCATCGTTTCTCCCCATTCATTTCTTAGTTGGCTTCTTCTGCTTTTTAAAAGGTTCGCAAACCTTTAGCTTGCCACTATTCTTTGCCGTATTGAATACTTTCTCCTCTGCTTTTATGCTGCCTTTGACTTTCCTTTGTCAGCCACGATTGCATCATATTCCCCTTAGTATACTTCTTCCTCATTGCAATAAAAAGATGCTGTGTCTTCCGAATTACTCCAAGATAATCCTGCTATTGCTGCTCCGCCGTCATTCCTGCTTAGCGGCCGCTTCAAATCAAACTTATCCAGCTCCATCTTAATGCCTCGGTAGTTACCTTTACACAACAGCAAAACCGATGCACCCGATATCAGCTTCATGCTTTCCAACTGCACGTTGAGTCCTGTCATATTATGATCAATGCCTATTAGGTTCCTTCACCTTAAGCAGCCTAATCATATCTGGTTCTTTACACATCATCAAATCCAGAATTGCCTTATCGCTACTGGGCCTGACCACAAGCTGACCTAAAAAGATATCCAGAAGCCATTCTACAAATTCCTTCTCTTGGGATCCAACACCAACATTTTTTCCAGTCTACGTCAAAATTCAAATCCCCCAGGAACATTGTAAGATTGATTTTTTTATATGCCTTTTCTCTCTCCTGTTGTAATTTGTAAACTACGTCCTGGCTGCTAATTTGGAGGCCTGTATATATCTCCCATAAAGGTATTTTTACCCGTAACTCCACCAGCAAAGAATCTACATCTTCTTATCCTTCGCCATTTCTTGCTAAGAATTACGTACCATTCCTTCCCAACTTAGCCACTCCACCCCTTCAGGCCATCTGCATGTATTTCGATACGCCGGGTATCCTTAGACCACAGCTCCACTCTGCTTTAAGGCACGACTCGGTGAGGCGCGCAACGTCGTACCTAACCATTCTTAACAGCACTGTAAACTCAGCCATCTATTTTTCACACACTGAGTGAATTCAAATATAACACCTTCAGTCCTATATTCATCACCCTTCTCAAATTGGTCCGCATTTTCCCTCAGGCGTGACTCCTACCGCTTTCTAAACGTTTATCGTATTTCTTATTCTGGAGACAGTCACCTGCGCTCTCCTTCCCTTTATCTTTAACCTTAACTTTCCAATCTGTTGAAACGACCCCGCCACCCATTATTTAGTTCCAAGCTCTATCTCCAGCCCTCGATATGTGATTCGCCAGGATATTGGTCCCGGCAGGGTTCAGGTGCAGTCCATCCCATCGGAACATGTCACTTTTTTCCCCAACATTGATGACAATGTCCCACGAATTCAAACCACTTGTCCCGCACATAACTTTGAGCCACGCGTTTAAATCGCTAATCGTATCTACCCTATTCCAATTTGCATATGGCGCAGGCTGCATTCCGGAGATTATGACCTATTGGTTTTGTTTAATTTTTCCAATTTAGTCACTCGCTGCACAAATTCCCTCAGCCACAATGTGTGTCGCAGTCTGTCCTGTTCACTCACCTGCCAGCCACGCCCACCACGTTAAGCCAACTCCCCTCACCTGTTCACTCACCTGCTCCAGATCACCAATCAAGCCAGCATATAAACCCTTCCTGCACACACACTCTTTGCCGGATTGTTCTTAGCCCTCATGCAAGACTCTCCAGCATTCTCTCTTGGACTGATATCCCGTTGCCGACCCTGCCTCCTCCTGACCTTCATGCCACGTCGTAGCCCTGGTGAACGCCTCAGTCTTCTGTCCCCGACCATGAGCAGGTAGAAAGAAAGCTCATTCTAAAACTAATTCCTTGGTTCCGTGTGCTGCATTTGGGTCTACCTGCGGTCCGTTACATAACAATCTGGCCAAGACATGGACCCAGCACACACAGCGACACCACTGAATCGCTTTGAGCGGATCGAGAGTGCGCTCCAACAGCAGCAGGAGGGTTTTGCCAACGCTCTCGCTGATACTCGCCGGAGTGTTTCCGTCTTGGAGCACACAATGACCACATTAGCCAACCAGATGCAGCAGTTGACCACGGTGCTAACGCAGCAGACAGCTGCAGCTTCAACGGCTGCTCATCTGCCACCTGCGCCTGAGCCCTCACCACCCAGGAATTCCCCTGGACCCCTGGTGGGGCTGCCAGAATGCTATGCCGGAGATCCTGAAGGCTGTGGACCTTTTCTCACAAACTGTTCGATCCTGTTTTCCCTGCAATCCCGTACCTTTGCCATGGAGGAGGCGAGGGTGGCCTTCGCCATTACCCACCTGACAGGCAGAGCACGGTTGTGGGGAACAGCCGAATGGGATCGTGGGACGCCAGCCTGGTCTTCCTTTCGGGCTTTCTCTGAGGAGCTTCGCAAGGTTTTCTGCCTGGGGCCTGAGAGCTCCGACGCAGGTCGAGGACTTTTTCACCGGTGTCAGGGGGTTCGGACCGTGGCTGACTACTCCATTGATTTCCGTACTCAGGCTCGTCGGAGTAACTGGAACATTTCCGCTTTGTGTGACGCTTTCTTGCTTGGATTAGCTGACTATGTTAAAGACGAGCTGGTCTCCTATGAACTACCTGCCATGCTGGATGGGGTCATTGTGCTCGCCACCCGGGTTGACGAACGGATTCAGACACGGAGACCGGAGAGTCGTCAGGGGCCCGCAGAACATCATCCCCGGGGCCGCCCCTGGGTAGCCGCTGCCTCAGCCAGCACAGCCAGACCAGCCGAACAACCACCTGAGGCGGCAGAGCCGATGCTGCTGGGTCGTTCCCACCTGTCTACGGAGGAACGGCAGCGACGGCACCGGAACAACCTCTGCCTCTACTGTGGCCAGGGCGGCCATTTTCTCGCCAGCTGTCCGGCAAAAGGGAGGGCTCATCAGATTTTCACCCTCTCCTATCGGCCCGGTTCCCGTAACGTCAAGCCTGGCGTCCTGTTCCGCCGCTTTCAAGATGAAGAGGGGCCTTCCCCAGAGCCCGATTCCATCCTTCCTGCTCCATGCCTGGTTGCTGCCGTTTCCTGGGAGATTGAGGAGAGAGTGAGGGCCGCCTTCGAGGACCTGTCCCCCGGGTCGCCTGTTTGTTCCCCAGGCTCTCAGGGGGGACGTCCTCAAGTGGGCCCACGACTCCCGTCTCTCCTGTCATCCCGGCATCCAGAGGACTAAGGACGTCGTCCAACAACGTTTCTGGTGGGCCACGCTGGATGAGGATGTCCGGGGGTATGTCAACGCCTGCCCAGTTTGCAACCAGCACAAGCCATCCCATAAGGCTCCTGCCGGACTTCTGCAGCCCCTGCCTGTGCCTCATCGCCCGTGGTCCCACATATCCCTGGACTTTGTCACCAGTCTGCCGCCGTCAGACAATAATACCACCATCCTGACGGTGGTAAATCGGTTTAGTAAGATGGCACACTTCATCCCTCTCCTAAAGCTGCCATCCGCCAAAGAAACAGCCATGGTCATCCTCCAACATGTTTTCCGGCTCCACGGTCTACCAGTTGATGTGGTATCCGACCGGGGGCCCCAGTTCACATCCGTTTTCTGGAGGGAGTTTTGCAAGCTGCTGCGGGCCACAGTCAGCTTATCCCCGAGTCCAACGGCCAGGCGGAGAGAAAGAATCAGGAGATGGAGACGGCCCTGCGGTGCATGGTCTCTCAGAACCCCTCCTCCTGGTCCCGTCTGCTCCTGTGGGTGGAGTACGCCCACAATAAATTGACCAGCTCGGCCACTGAACTTTCTCCCTTTCAGTGTACCTATGGCTTCCAGCCTCCACCTTTTCCGGCCCAGAAGGAGGAGGTATCCTGTCCGTCTGTCCAGTCCTTCATCCACCGCTGCCATCGAACCTGGGTCCGAGCACGAGCTTCTCTGATGCGTGCGGCGGACCGCTACTCGGTAGCAGCCAACAGACGCCGCTCTCCAGGCCCCACCTACCAGATTGGCCAGAAGGTTTGGCTGTCCACCCGAGACCTCCCTCTTCAGGTGGAGTCCAAGAAACTGGCACCCAGGTTCATCGGTCCCTTCGAGATTGAGAGGATCATGAACCCAACGGCGGTGAGACTGAAGCTTCCTCGGACCATGATGGTCCACTGACGTTTCACGTCTCCAAGGTGAAGCCGGTCCGGGAGAGTCCCCTTTCGCCAGCAGCTACACCACCGCCACCTCCACGCTTCATCGATGGGGGCCTTGTCTACACAGTCCGTCGCCTGCTGCAGTCCCGCCGCCGAGGGAGGTGCCTGCAGTACCTCGTCGACTGGGAGGGGTATGGTCCAGAGGAGAGGTCCTGGGTCCCTGCTCGACACATTCTAGACTCCCGACTCATCAAGGCCTTCCATCTTCAACACCCCGACCAACCGGCTAGGCCCACAACATGTTCCAGAGGGGCACCCCGGATAACCTCGCCGTCTGCTGCTCCAGATTCTCAGGAGGAAGAAGACTCATCTGGTGACGATGAGATTTCCAGTCCCGGACACACTAGTGCTGGAAGTCTCGAGGGGCCATCCTCTGATGAGGATGATTTCCCCCATCAGTCACCTGCCTCCCACCCGGTTGCGACTATGGAATAAGACGGCGTCTCCGAAGAGTATTAGCCCACCTCCACGGCCCCTCCTCCCACCCAGTTTCTGTTTATTGTCTTTTGGGGACGTCAGGAGAAGTCCCTTGAGGGGGGGGGGGGGTCTGTCACAGTCTGTCCTGTTCAGTCACCTGCCAGCCACACCCACCACGTTAAGCCAACTCCCCTCACCTGCTCCAGATCACCAATCAAGCCAGCATATAAAACCTTCCTGCACACACACTCTTTGCCAGATTGTTCTTAGCCCTCATGCAAGACCCTCCAGCATTCTCTCTTGGACTGATTTCCCGTTGCCGACCCTGTCTGCTCCTGACCTTCACGGGGTAGAACTGGTGAACGCCTCAGTCTTCTGTCCCCGACCACGAGCAGGTAGAAAGAAAGCTCATTCTAAAACTACTTCCTTGGTTCCATGTGCTGCAGTTGGGTCTACCTGCGGTCCATTACAATGTGGGCAAAAAAGCACACCGACGCCTAATTCCATGGGAGATTGAGAGCACTCGACATATCTTCAATGACTCCGACTCACTTCTTCAGATGCGTCGTAGCAAGCCTGATATCCTTCCATCACAACCTGAGTTGGGAACAGTTCCACCCAAGAATGCATGAAATAGCAAGTTCATCGTGCAGGATAGAGGTTCCGCCTTTGCAACCAAGCTAATCAAAGGCACTTTTCACCCCGATCATTCCCTCTGCTCCGCCTTCCGTTTGAGCAGACGATACGGGAAATTATGAGCATATACTACTGAATACATGAATAATCTTTTCTCCAATCTTCTATCCTACCAATCCCCGAGCATAGGATATTTTCTCTGCAACTGCAACACGACTTTTCTGAAAACTGTATTTTACATTCTGGTATTTTTCTCTTTGTTTTTCCTGCCGTAATTGTGTATGGCTTGGTTGTATTCATGTAGTGTTATCCGAATAAATTGGATAGCAAGCATCCAAAAGCCTTTAATTGATTCTGGGTAAGCGTGAGAATAATAAACCAATAACAATACCAATTTCTGTCCAATCTAATACATAATTCGTAATGCTTTAATTAATCAATTCTTCACAAGACCCATAAATGATTATGTGTTATTCATAACTGGCTGCTCGATTTTTAAAAAAAATTTCATGGTTGCTGATTTCCACGTGAAGCGCAAAAATAATGTTATATCTTGTTGTCTCCCAGCTTCACAAATTGTCATAAGCCATCGACATAGCCACCAGAGTCTGAGTGAAGGCAATAATGAAAGTAACTCAAAATGTAATTAGCTGCAGTGGACACTGACTTGTGATATCCTCAACAATGGATGGAGAATTAGTGGAGCTGAAATTAGCGGTAGATGTACGGCGATATAAGGTCATATGGTCGTGATAGGAGTGGAATTGGGCCATTCGGCTCATCAAATCTCCCTCCCAACCCCATTCTCCTGCCTTCTCCCCGTACGAACAAATGTGAGAATTGTACTAATGCGGAATCTATATTTCTCTGCCTTAAAAATATCCACTGACTTGGCCTCCGGTCTTCTGTGGCAAAGAATTCCACAGTCACCACCCTCTGACTAGATAAATTGGTCCTTATCACCTTCCTAAAAGAACGTCCATTAATTTTGAGGCTATGACCTCTCGTCCTAGACTCTCCTACTAGTGGAAACATCCTCTCAACATTCACTCTAAGCCTTTCATTATTCTGTATGCTCCAACGAGGTCCCCCTCATTCTTGTCAGCTCCAAGAGAGCACAGGCCCAGTGCCGCCAAACGCTCATCGTAGCTTAACCTACTCATTCCTGGGATAATTCGGGTAAACCTGGACCCTCTCCAGAGTCAGCACATCCTTCCTCAGATACGGTGCCCAAAATTGCTCACAATATTCTAACCGGGACCTACCAGCGCCTTATAGAGCCTCAGCATTACAACCCTGCTTTTGCTGACAAGCCTTGAAATAATTGAGTTTGCTTTCTTTACTACCGATTCAACTTGCAGATTCACTTTTTGGGAATCCTGCACCAGCACCCTCAAGTCCCTTTGCACCTCCCATTTCGAGATTCTCTCCCCATTTAGAAAATAGTCTACGCCTTTATTCCTACTACCACAATGCATGACTCCACACTTTGCTACACAATATTCCATCTGCCCATTCCCTGCCCACTTTCCCAACCTGTCCAAGTAGTTCTGCAGTCCCTGCTTTCTCTACACTACCTGACCTTCCACCAATTTTCGTATGATCCGCAAACTTGGCCACAAAGCATAAATATAAATGTCATAATTATTTGGGACCGCCGTAGATGGGGAGGATTGGAAACTTACAAAAGTTTTATTTTCTAATTTAGGGAAACCGAAAAGAAGTGGCATTACTGAAATTATCTAAGGAGCAAAACATAAGTGAGGTCCGTATGACTGCAATAATTATGTTTTCCACATTCCCTCAAAAAAGACACGCATACCTTGAATTTATATGGCTTTCGACAGCAACGCACTCTCGCTGGATATTGCCACTGTCTTCATAAAGTCAAATTAATCGGGGAACTATGTACTGTCGGACTACTGTATGCTTTTGTATGTAAGAAATAGTGTAAGCAAGCTCATTACTTCCCGGTTAGTACAGGGTTGTCAAGAGAGTAGAAACCAATTGCGGAATGAAATGGCTAGAGCAGTAAACATTACCACATGCCCAGGCCCACGAAGGCCTACTGACGCCCATTATTTCATTTTCAGTCATAATTCCAGGGTAAGCGCGAGTGACGCTACTTTGTGCAAAGTCCTCTATCACGACGACTGTAGAAATACCCAACAGATATTCAACATATCTGTCCATTCATTATAAAATCGATATTCTATTGGAAATTAGCCTTCGTAAAAGCATTCTAGAATCCTCCAGTGTGATAGTAAAAACTGCCTTCCAATTGGTAGAATAATAATTTATATCGAAACGGTAAAGTGTGGGTGAATGTGATTGTGCTTGTGCAAATCAACCAAGTATATGCTAAATCGTCGAATGCCATTTAATAATCTATTCGTTATCCACGATTGTGGTCAACATATACTAGTTATGAATTGCAATGGACGCCAACAAAATAAAAGGAATGGGCAATATCAATTGCTGAGAAGAAGGCATCAGACATGTTGCATTAACACTTACTTTCTTCATTTTGATGCTCCCTGCCGTCTACTTCATGGTTAAATCGGCGATGATCAGTGTCCTCGCTTGGCTCCGTTCTAGTTTCGTTTGCCGACATAGCCGAAGAATAAACTGAAAATAATTAGAATGGCAATCATTGTTTTGCTTATGTTTTATTTGAAACAGAACAAGTGCATTGTAACGTGTACAGATGTGGTGCACGTGGTTCACATTAACGTCTGCAGAACTCCAAATTTTACCTGCCAATCGGGGATAATACAGTATATATAACGCAACGCCATGATAAAATCGCAATAAATGATTATATATAGCAGTGTTGATACACCAACAATTATATACCATCTTCCGCTCAGAGTAGAATTTGATGTTATAATAAGCCTCCTATTTCGATCCATGAACAAAGCCTAAAATCCTATAGGAAAAAAGTAACTATGTCGAACATGACACGGAGCACATCGCTGCTTGCAGTCCGGTAATGCTCAACAGTACCTAGGTCCGATGCAGATGAACAATCCCGCTAACACCCCACAGAATTTAACTGATTGCCGAGAACTGAAGGCAAATGTGGCCTCAAAAGACAAAATGCTGAAGTGATCTCTGAGTTATCACGTTGACATCTTTGGGGTGGCGCATCTGCTGCTGTGAAAGCTGCGAAGTATTTTCAGGACCATTTTGCACTCAACCTGAAAGCTCTTGCAGAATTTGGAAATTGAAATATTTTCACGCAGTGATATAAACATGAATATTGTAGTTCTTGAGAATATAACAATTAAATGGATTAGATTGTTCGCTGGTGCATTGTTCGATAGACACCGGGTGGGGCAACCTGCAATGGCTGCCTCGCCAACAGTCTGAAAGTCCTTTCTTCAGTTTTTGTTATTTTAAGTATGTGTTAAAAGTATGTTTTGGTGTTCCTTGGTTTGTTTTATGTGTGGGGGGGGGGGGGGGGGGGTTGGGGGAAACTTGTTTTAATCACTTACCTCGACGGAGATCCGATTTTTTCGGTACCGTATCTCCGTCCCCACTGCGGCCTAACATCGAGGAGTTGGCGACCATTCATGGAGACCGGCCCGGCACTTCAAAGCCGCGGGCGTGGCGCAGACTGTAACATCGCGCAGCTTGCGATCCCTTTGCCAGGGATGGACTGCGGAGAACTCCAACCGCGGGGCATGTGGAGTTTAACATCGTGAACCCTGCGGTCTCTGGTAAGAAGAGGCCGACTCGGAAGGTCGATGCCGCGGAGAGTTTCAACCGTCCCGACACGCGAATTTCGATCATCCCGACGTAAGGGCTTCGGACCGTCGTCTGCGGGGGTTTTGATCGCCTGAACTGCGGATGGCTCAACAGCCCCCATCGCGGGAGAACAAAGAAGAACAATCTTGAACTTTATTACCTTCCATCACAGTGAGGAATGTGGAATCCGATGTGGTGCATGTTTATTTTTTATTTTATTTTATATGGCTGTGTGTCTTGGTGCTTTTCAGTATGGCTGCATGGTAATTTAAATTGCAATGCACCTTAATTGGCACATATGACAATAAATCGACCTTGAAACCTTGAACTGTATTACCCGAATATGGTCCATAGATGCCAACTTCACACGACGTGCATGAATTTACAGAAAAATCGTGAAACTGGTTTTGAGATTAAATCGCAGATATTAGTTTATGGCAGGTGTATACATTTTAATCCATATGGAAGGAAATAAAAAACTGGATGACGCAATTTCGGAATAGATATACTTGAAGCGTTGGTAAATGTAAGTGTCACTGAATGGAAAACCCAAACTTTCTGATTTCATCTATTTTCCGAAGGTAACGTTAAAATAGACGAGTCGATCGCACATCTTATTCGTCTTCATTATCTCAAACCTTGGTGTTGAAAATAGATTAATACCCAAAACACGATCAATTATTTTGGAGAGCCAGTAGCCGGTAGACCGGAAGAATTATCCCATTCAGCCCAACGAGTCTGTCCCGCCATTCGACCGTAGCTGATCAATTTCCTTCACCCACCCAATTCTCCTGCCTTCACCACGTAACCTTTAACTCCCTTACCAATCACGAACCTATCAACCATCGCTTTACAATTCCCAATGACAAGGCCTCCACAGACGGTTCTGGCAGTAAATTTCATAGATTCCCCACCCTCTGGCTAAAGATATCCGTCCTCGTCTCCATTCTAAAGACACATTGTTTTATTCTGAGACTGTACCCTCTGTTGCTAAACACTCCCACAACTTCAATCATCCTCCCCACTTCCACCCTATCTAGGCCTTTCATTATTCGATAGGTTTCAGAGATCCTCCTATCCTTCTAACACCAGCGGGTACAGACCAGAGACATCATACGCTCCCCAAACATACCCCAATCATCGCCAGGATCATTCCTGTAAAACTATTCTAGACCCACTCCAAAGCCAACCCATCCTTCCTCAGATATGAGGCCAATATTACTCACAATATACCATATTTGGCCTGCACAGCGCCTTATAAAGCATAGAAACATAGAAAATAGGTGCAGGAATAGGCCAATCGGCCCTTCGAGCCTGGCCATTCAATATGATCATGGCTGATCATCCAACTCAGTATCCCGTACCTGCCTTCTCTCCATACCCCCTGATCCCTTTAGCCACAAGGGCCACATCTAACTCCCTCTTAAATATAGCCAATGAACTGGCCTCTGTGGCAGAGAATTCCACAGATTCGCCATTCTCTGTGTGAAAAAAAACTTTCTCATCTCGGTCCTAAAAGACGTCCCCTTTATCCTTAAACTGTGACCCCTTGTTCTGGACTTCCCCAACATCAGGAACAATCTTCCTGCATCTAGCCATATTGAATGGCGGTGCAGGCTCGAAGGGCCGAATGGCCTACTCCTGCACCTATTTTCTATGTTTCTATGTTTCTAGCCTGTCCAATCCCCTAAGAATTTTGTGTTTCTATAAGATCCCCCCTCGATCTTCTAAATTCCAGCGAGTACAAGCCTGAGCATTATATTCTTATTTTTATATATACTGCTTTCGAGATTAATTCTTACATTAATTCTTCTTTATGCGGACGCGATCTGCAAATTAACCTTTTGGGATTACTTCACCAGCAATCTCAAGTCTCCGATTTCTGACTTCTCTCTCCATTTAGAAAAAAGTCTACGCCTTTATTCCTTCAACCAAAGTACGTAACAGTAAATTGTGCTGTTGCATACTCCATTGGCGACGTCTATGGTCATTCTCCCAATCCGTCCCAGTCCTTCTGCAGACTCCCGGCTTTCTCAATACTACCTGCCCCTTCAGCTGTCTTCTGATCATCCGCAAACGTGGCCACAAAGCTACCAATTTCTTCTCCGGATCACTGAAAGTACTCGAAACGAACATAAGACATTGCAGCGACCATGAGCCACCTCGTTCAGCCATGAGCGATTGCCGCTCACATTCCCCAAATTTTTATAATGAGCTGGGTCCGATTCAAAAGCCAATCTTCTAAACGCATATAGTAATTAGTTTGTGCAGATGCTGAATACGGATTCGGCGTTAAAACGGAATATACCGACGAGCACCGCTTGAACCTAGCCCTGTATCTATCAGTAAGCATAATCCATTACGTATTTCATCATAAATTCAGCATGCCAAACAGATTGATTCGTTATTATAAAAGAATAACCTTATCTCTCGCACAGTCACCTATTCACAAGCTCTCTCACAGATAGACATAAACCAAACGTGTTGCCTGTTTGTCATTTAATTACACAAATGTCCTCCTCTTTCACAAAATAGCTTACACGTTCTCAATGAATAAATGAGCTTCTATATACCCTACTCGCTGTGAATAAATTATGAAGTGAAGAACACCACACCGATTACTCAAAACGTTTTTTATCAATGTTTTCGCGAGGAAAGGTACCTCAACGAGTCATGAAAATTGTGACCTGACACAGCAATTAAATTACACTTCCTTTTGATTCCAAGCAATACATACCTTATACAACATGTGTTACTTCAACCGTGACCACTCTCTCAGTAGGCATTTTTTCAAATATTTTTTGCTATATTTCACAACGAACAGCATTATTTGCAATATCCCCTGACTGGTTGTCTTAATCCTGTGACTGCGATTGACTAATCATCAATTAGATTTGGATTTATCTGGAAGATAAAGGCCGTTGGCCACAGAATTAGGACTATCAAAACGCAATTGAATTTATCTTAACGCCCTCATTATCATGCACAAGGTTTCTGAAAGTTTCATTTTCTCTCCCTCTCTCTGAAACGCACACACTTCACAAAAGATAATTTGCAATATGTCTCCACCTCACCTTAGTCTCTGTGGTTCGGTCCGATTGCTCTAACTGCGTAATTAATATGTTTGTAAAATAGCTGCTTACAAAGTTCTACCCTTTCTTTCTTCGCACCTGAAACCGTTGGCTGCGATCCTGAATGTCGTACGTTTTGTCCTGTTATCTGTTCGCTTTAATTAGTTTCCATGACGAGAACTCGTCATTAATCCTTTCACGTGTTAGGGGCGGCATGATTCCTTTGTATGTTGACTAATTGCTGATGTCGTGCGTGCCAAGCACATTGCTTCACAGTGCGATTGCAAATGTGAGACCATAGATGCAGATTAGTTTGTTCTGGTATTCAACAGGATGTAGTGAAATGCCTTGCTCACATGAAGTTCATAAGAATTGGCTGAAATGATTACACTCTCGATTTCAAAGTCTTATGTAACACACTTTTTACTTGGTGAGACAAAAATGCTTCTGATGTCGGAATATCTCGCAAAAAAAGGACAGAGGCTGGAAGAACTCAAACCGTTAGGCGACATCTGTGGAGGAACATCAACACTCGACGATTCCACTGCATCTGGACTGGCTAACTCAATACTCACCAAATCGAAATGTCATCTATGCCCGCTGATCTTTCAGCCACTCCTCATCAATTGTCCTTCGTTTCCTCGTTTAAACATTGCATGGATCCCCTGCTTCTAACTCGTTTTGGCGAAGTGCCTCGGAGACTCGTGAAGCTCTGAACGATGAACATTCGATTCACCTCTATTTTAAATGGAAAACCTCCACTTAAAAAGAAGTGGCGCTCAAGATCCACATTTTGTTATGCAGGAAAACGCTTTCAATTCACATTGTCTAGACCTCTCAGTCCGTCAGATATGTCGATAAAAATTCTAGCTTCCTCTTCTGAGTTATGGTAAAATGTGATATAGATTATACACGAGTAGATATCCTTTGAAGGTTTTGATCAATGACCTCTTAAAAGGCCGCTGCGCAAAATCAGATTGATGTCGCAGTCAAGATATTGGCTAAAAGGAAACGGAAATCAGACATGAAGGGGAACATCCTCCGTTTGGCACGAGGTAATAGTTACGTGTCGTGGGGGAGTACTCTCTGTTACCACGGAGGTTTCGTCCAAGTGCTCCGGTTTCCTTTCACTTGTCCCAGACATACGGGTGGCTAATTTACTTTCTCACCAGAGTAGTCTGATCACCTTGTCATTTACGGGTACTGGCGTGTGTTTTTCTAGTTTACTACTCCAATGCCGCGTGCCATCGCAATTTGTTTTACTCAAAATAGAAGCCCAGTTTCAGACTAAAATAAATCGCTTCAAAACATCACATAGCACGATGACATTATCGTTAATAAAACGATTCCATAAATACCAGTTAAACACTGGGTCCTCGTTTAGCGCCACTCCCGCTACACAACACGATAAAAAGCCATGTTATGGACGGCACGTTATTGCGTTTAACTAAACAAAAATATCTAGGTTACTCCACAAATTCGAATTATATATCATGTTTTACTAATTGAACAGGAGGTTATGAAGGATGATGTGAATAGCGATCATGGTATTACCTACGTTGACAAAATATGGCATAGTTATTGACTGCAAGTAAGTTTATCTAACGTTTCGGTAAAATTTGGACCAGTGTGCAGCAAAATGACAGATGAGGTCTTGGAAAAAGTGACGTGCTAAACTTTGGGACTTTAATTGGAAGAGCAAAGGAATGGGAGGTTCCTGGAACTAATAATGTCCACGCCCACAGTTCTGTTAGCTTTAAAGTTAACCATAACGATCAGGATAGTCCCCAAGATAAAGTTGCAATTCCGGGCAATGGCAATTTTGGTGGTATCAGGCAGAAACGTAGAGAAGTTAGAACATGCAACATAGAACGCTAAAGCACAGGAACCCAATTTAGCCCACAAAGTCCATGCCAAATATAATACCAAGTTAAAATAATCCGGCATATCTACTTTAAACATTGCCACTCTTCCCGAAGTCTATGCCGTCTATTCTTTAACATTCTCACCCATAGAAAAAATATGGAAACAACATTATATTTTATTAAATCGAGTAGACATTCAGACAAGGATACGCAATCTTTTTCTACATAGAAGTTAGTGGGTATATGGAACAGTCAAGCAATTTATGTAGTTGTGACAGATGCAGTAATAACATTTGAAAGCCATGTGGACAGATAGATAGATAGGAAAGGGTTACACGCAGAAGGACCAAATCCAGGCAAATGGGGCTGATTTTGATTGGCATCTTGGTCGGCATGAATAAGATGAGCTAAATTACCTGTTTCCATCCTATATGAATTTATCACTAGATTTGGAACGCCGCGGTATGCATATTTAGAAGACAGGTTGCCTGAGTTTCATACAGTTTTTCACTGAGCCTCAGTGCAGTCTCCAGAGGACCATGTCTAATCTTTTGATGAGGAGCCTTAAATTCTTCCGGACTCAAATGTGTTTAGCCATTGGAGGTCACCAATTGATGACTTGGCTTATTATCTTTCTGATATTAGTAGTTTATTTTTATTTTCTGCTGGTAGTTTCTGATTTTCCAGTTTTTGTCTTCGGTTTACTATTCCCAGATAACGTATCGAATTACGTACCGAAACGTCCCGAATAGGGAAAGGCTTGGATAGAGTAGATGTGGACAAGATGGTATCACTAGTGGGAGAGTCTAGGACTAGAGGTCAGAGCCTCAGAATTAAAGGACGTTCCTTTAAGAAGGAGATGCGGAGGGTGGTGAAACTGTAGAATTATTTGCCACAGAAGGCTGCGTAGGCCGTCAATTGATATTTTAAGGCAGAGATGGATAGGTTCTTACCTTCTTGATTAGTAAGGATGTCAGGGGTTATGGGGAGATGGCAGGAGAATGGGGTCAGGAGGGAGAGATAGATCAGCTGTGATTGCATTGGCCTAGTTCTGCTCCAATGACTTGATCATATGATCTTATGACCCATGTCTCTGTATGCTATAACTTCTCACAGTTGTACTGAAAGAACATTCCTCTGAATACAAATTCTATTTATCTCTCCGCATGTGCTACCTGGTTCTCTGCCTATTTCAGCTTTTCAAAATAAGTTCCATAAACGTGGCACTTTGTGGTAAAATACATATGCACGATATTTGTCTTCATCGGTTGGAGTACTGTTTGTAAATGCCAGAACTGGTACAACAAAGAACTGCAGACGCTCGTTTGCAAACAAGGACACAAAGTGCAGGGGTTAACTCAGCGGATTAGGCATTTCCGCTTGGGTAGCTTAAAGCCCGACGGTGTGAACATTGAATTCTCCAATTCGAGATGACCTCCACAAAAGACCCCTCCCATTTCTCCGACGTAAACCCCCACCCCCACCCGCATTTCTTCAGCTGAGCTACTGCAAGTTGGCAGCATTTTGTGTCATTCCTTGGTAAATTACCACCCGCTATCCCCTATTACTATGAGTGTAAGGCACCGACGATGATTATCCAGCCATCTTGTCCACGAAGCGTCAAATGTGCACTGCTTGTTTTCACGTCTTAGATTTCTTTCTTCAGCCATGAATGCCGTACGTCTTTAGATACTAATTCACATATTTACATATGCAAATATTTTTGCGACGTATTCCACAGATTCAGCAGGGAGCTCGGGACCTCCACAACCCACTGGTTTGTTTTAAATTAACATCATGATACCAGAATTATCCTGCCAATTTATATCCAAAAAATGTATTATAGTTGTAAGGCAATGCTGAATCCACGATGAACAGATTAATAGACATGTTGCGAAGACAGCCATTGTAATTATCATGCAAATGCAGAAAGTACTGACATATAGTTCATGAAATCAGAAAGTCAAAGTTTACTCCAGTTTAAAGATACAGAATAGAATCAGTCCCTTCCATCTCTGTCTCCACGCCTATCATCAATCAACCGTACACATTAGATCAATAGTATCCCAGTTCCTGATCCACTCGCTATATATTAGGTGCAACCTATGAAGGCCAATTAACGCACTTCTTTGGGATGTGGGAGAAACCCGAAACATCAAGAGGAACCCCTCGCGGTAGCAGGGAGAATGTGCAAAATCCACACACATGAGAGCGCCGGGTTGTACCGGGATCTCTAGCGCTGTAGCTAACAGGACTACCAGCAACAACATCGTCGCGCCCATTATGCTAATTAGAGTTCACTGAGCCTCAAAGTTTGATGATGCAGATGGAAATAGTCAGATAATATTCTCTGATCCTGTGACCAGGGAGTCCGGACAAAGATTCCGGCAATCTCTGTCTGCCAAAGAGATGAGTTCCCCCTAACGTAAATATAAAAGCGCTTCTGTTGCAGGAAACGTGCCCCTATCGCCAATAGCGCACCATGACTAAATATCCGTACCTGCTTCTTTTGCGATTAAATGTATGCACTTACGCCATTTTTAGTAGAATCATACAATAACTAAACTTTCTTATTTGGCAGAGATCCTAGGCAACCAGCAATTTATCAACAAACACAGATATATATTATATCGCAGCCCTTCTCAGGTAGTAAAATCGATCTCCAAGTGAAGATGAATGTGGTCCGGGTGAGTGCTGAGTTGCAGAAGTACGTGCGGAATTATGAGCCCAGATCAACGTCTACCAGAAAAGGTGCGAAGCATTTGTTATTGCATTGTTCCTGAGTAAATTATCTTACTTTGCTACTAATCAGTAATGAGCACTAATAGTCATGACTGAAATAGAAGTGTATTTTTATGTTACATTATTATAGGGACATCTGACGTCATTCTTTCTTGTTTGGTTTCCTCTGTTATCCGGGAACCTGAAATTGCACCTTGTTTAATTTACAGACTCGAGTATTATGCGACATTAACCAAGATATTCAGCTGTGCAAAGTACCACATTTCTGTTCTTAATAGTTAGATTTCAGCATCGAGAAGGGGTTTCTATCAGTTCGGTTTCGTTTTATCTTTTGAATGACACAATGTAATTCCATCAAAACTGAAAAAATAAATCAATGATAGTTTCTTACGATATTCTTGTGTCTGTATTTGAACAAATTATTTTATTCACAGGATGCAAGAACAAAATTTATGGCTGTTACATTTTATCTAGCGAACTCCTAAATCGTGTAATAGTTGTTTCAGAAACAAAATATATATTGGCTAAAACATTAGTTTAACCGGATGTTTGTTCAGCTGGCCAGCAGAAATATAATTCATTGACTGTGGAATGACCTGCCCTGGTAAAATTGGACACATTTCACTGCGCTGCAAAACATTCAAGGTCGCATCATTCGAAATAGTGATACATATAAATTGCAACTTCTGGGTGACACGAACAAGTATTCAGCTTAGCTTTCAGAATCAGGCAAGATTTTAGGAAGTAAATAATTTTACTGATTAATTGATACCGTGCTGTTTGATACAAGACTTGCGGACGATCAAATCACATAATCACTGTGACATTGTTAGAGCGACGTATTTTTATTCCCAAGATAAAATTAATCTCTTTGTTGGGCAAGTTGTTATATTACTCGCATCGAGTTCAATGCTCGTGGAACTTCGAATTGATTTATATTGATTGCAACCAGCCCACGGATTACTATATCGAACCAATGCCTATAAATTTTCCGATCTAGTGGACGACTTATAAAACATGCTGTGTAATATCAAATTAAATAGGAGTACTGCGGACGCAACGATATCCAACGGCACCAAAGGGTAAACATCTAACAGAGAGAATACCAAACTCGGCAAAAACTGCAGAGAATTTTAATATAATTGCTTTATTAAAACTCAATGAAAAGTCTATGTAAACTACTTCAAACGAGCCCTGTGAATTTGTGGGTGGGGGGGGGGTTGGGATGTCGGGGGGGGGGCGGAGGGGGGATGTCGGGACACTGGAATGAATGACAGAAACATTTTTCACGCATACAAATATTCAACAAAAAATTCCAGTTGTCATTCATAGATTGTCGATGATCGTCATCATTTCATAGTTTATAATATAAGTACCAAAAATATCAAAATAGAATGCGGTAAATCTTTGACATTAATGAAAAAAACCTGCCGAAGTAAAAAATATATATTAATGAACAAAACCTTCCGAAGTAAAAAATGTCACCTGGACTCATTGGATCACGTGAGATCTACTGCAAATCTCGTTAGGTGTTTAAACTTCCAGTTCTTATTCCACTACATGTTTCTGTGAGATTTTCAATATAAAATGTTCCTTCGTTGTTGCAATATGCAATTCGCTCATTGAGGCAACGGCGAATTGTTTTTGGAGGGAATACATTGTTGTTGCATTGCGAGGTGTGCCACCTAAATTAAGTGCATATTGTAGAGTTATAGAGTCATAGATTGATACAGTGTGGAAACAGGCCCTTCGGCCCAACTCGCCCACACCGGCCAACAATATCCCAGGTCCCCGAGTCCCACTTGCCTGCGCTTGGTCCATAACCCTCCAAACCTGTCCTATCCATCTACCTATCCAACTGTTTCTTAAACGAAGGGATAGTCCCAGCCTCAACTACCTCCTCTGGCAGCTTGTTCCATACACCCTCAACCCTCTGTGTGAAAAAGTTACCCCTCGGATTCCCATTATATCTTTTCCCCTTCAGCTTGAACCTATGTCCTCTGGTCCTCGATTCCTCTATTCTGGTTAAAAGACTCTGTGCATCTGTCGAATCTATTCCTCTCATGACTTTGTATACCTCTATAAGGTCTCCCTTCATCCTCATACGTTCCATAGAATAGAGACCCAGCCTAATTAACCTCTCCCTGTAGCTCACATGTTGTGCTCTCATTTGCACATAATACAACTGAAGTTAATGATAGTGCAATGATTGTAATTTCTGACCTGTAGGTTTCTGAATGTAAATTTAACAATTTTGTTTGAATGAGAAGTGACAAATTTTTATTCTATTCACTGTGGCAAAATGAGACATTAGGTTGCCCTGGCGGACAAAATTACGGATAACCCACACAGAAGTTGGCATTACATTAAGGAAGAAGTGGTAACTGGAGAAAGAAGAGGAATGCTCAAATCCAAAGTGGATTCAGAAATCGGAGGAAAGCAACTTGGGAGTAACGATGCAGCATTCCCAAAAAGAAAGTTTGCAAGTTGACTCGGTAGGAAGGAAGGCAGATGAAACGTTAGCATTTATTTCGAGACGATTACAATTAAAAAAATACTGGGAGATAATGCTAAAGTATTTGGAGTATTGGACTGCATTTGGAGCATTGTGAGCAATTCTGAGCCCCATATCTGATGGGGGAAGTGTTTGCGTTGGAGAGAATCCAGAGGAGGTTTACGAGAATGATGACCGGAGAAAATGGATGTGGAGAGTATTTACCCACGAGAGTGAAAGTTTAGGACCAGAAGGCCCAACTCAGAATAAAAAGACGTGCCTTCAGAAAGGAGATGAGAAGGACCTTTTTAGTCATAGGGTGGTGAATCTATGTTCATTGCCACGGATGGCTGTGAAGGCCGTGGTTGGCTATTTTTAAAGCGGGGATTGACAGTATCGCGAATAATTAGGGTATCAATGGCTAGGGGGAAAAGGCTGAAGAATGACGATTATATGGCCTAATTCTGCTTCTGTGACACGGACATGAAAGTGGGCATCCATTAGTGGAGCCATATGAAATTAGCTCAATGAATTTGCTCAATGAAAAGTTCACCTATCATATTCCCGCAGCAAAAAAAGACACGAGGACGAGAGGACGTGCTGAAATTATGGGAGGATATCCCGCATTAGAGTCGATAAGATGCTGAGTGTCCTAATCCGTAAGAATGTAGATACATTTCCCAAGCTTGATCGAAAACCACTATGGGAAGCTAGAGAATAAATTGTTGCAGCACAACCTCCCACTTCTTTCTGCCTTCTGTAAAGTCTTAGTTCTTTCATCTTCCCCTACCAACCCGCATTCTCCCCAGGTCCTTCCGCTGCAATCGCACAGGAAATGTATCACCTGCACTGTACCTTCTCCCTTCCCAACATCCAAGGTACTCCAGCAGGCTTTTCCGATGAGACAGCGGTTCACATGCACTTATTCGAACCTTAGAGATGACTTTCCGTGCTCCCGTTAAGGCCATCTCAATTTTGTCCAGAGCAAGTGCAAGTAACAAATATTTCTAGTTTGAGTTTGGTATGCCAAGGTCTGAGGGATCTCTGGATGCGAAGTGTTCAACCCCCTTTCCCTCTGGAAGAACAATGATTCAGCCCTGGCCTTCCTACATTTCTACGAGCAAACTGGGGAAAAGAGGACCTCATATAGTTTAGACCCCAACAGTATGAACAAAGAATCAATAGACAATAGACAATAGACAATAGGTGCAGGAGTAGGCCATTCAGCCCTTCGAGCCAGCACCGCCATTCAATGCGATCATGGCTGATCACTCTCAATCAGTACCCCGTTCCTGCCTTCTCCCCATACCCCCTTACTCCGCTATCCTTAAGAGCTCTATCCAGCTCTCTCTTGAAAGCATCCAACGAACTGGCCTCCACTGCCTTCTGAGGCAGAGAATTCCACACCTTCACCACCCTCTGACTGAAAAAGTTCTTCCTCATCTCCGTTCTAAATGGCCTACCCCTTATTCTCAAACTGTGGCCCCTTGTTCTGGACTCCCCCAACATTGGGAACATGTTATCTGCCTCTAATGTGTCCAATCCCCTAATTATCTTATATGTTTCAATAAGATCCCCCCTCATCCTTCTAAATTCCAGTGTATACAAGCCCAATCGCTCCAGCCTTTCAACATACGACAGTCCCGCCATTCCGGGAATTAACCTAGTGAACCTACGCTGCACGCCCTCCATAGCAAGAACATCCTTCCTCAAATTTGGAGACCAAAACTGCACACAGTACTCCAGGTGCGGTCTCACCAGGGCCCGGTACAACTGTAGAAGGACCTCTTTGCTCCTATACTCAACTCCTCTTGTTACGAAGGCCAACATTCCATTGGCTTTCTTCACTGCCTGCTGAACCTGCATGCTTCCTTTCATTGACTGATGCACTAGGACACCCAGATCTCGTTGAACTCCCCCTCCTCCTAACTTGACACCATTCAGATAATAATCTGCCTTTCTATTCTTACTTCCAAAGTGAATAACCTCACACTTATCTACATTAAACTGCATCTGCCATGTATCCGCCCACTCACACAACCTGTCCAAGTCACCCTGCAGCCTTATTGCATCTTCCTCACAATTCACACTACCCCCCAACTTAGTATCATCTGCAAATTTGCTAATGGTACTTTTAATCCCTTCGTCTAACTCATTAATGTATATCGTAAATAGCTGGGGAACCAGCACCGAACCTTGCGGTACCCCACTGGTCACTGCCTGCCATTCCGAAAGGGACCCATTTATCCCCACTCTTTGCTTTCTGTCTGTCAACCAATTTTCTATCCATGTCAGTACCCTACCCCCAATACCATGTGCCCTAATTTTGCCCACTAATCTCCTATGTGGGACCTTGTCGAAGGCTTTCTGAAAGTCGAGGTACACCACATCCACTGACTCTCCCTTGTCAATTTTCCTAGTTACATCCTCAAAAAATTCCAGTAGATTTGTCAAGCATGATTTCCCCTTCGTAAATCCATGCTGACTCGGAATGATCCCGTTACTGCTATCCAAATGCTCAGCAATTTTGTCTTTTATAATTGACTCCAGCATCTTCCCCACCACTGATGTCAGACTAACTGGTCTATAATTACCCGTTTTCTCTCTCCCTCCTTTCTTAAAAAGTGGGATAACATTTGCTATCCTCCAATCCACAGGAACTGATCCTGAATCTATAGAACATTGAAAAATGATCTCCAATGCTTCCACTATTTCTAGAGCCACCTCCTTAAGTACTCTGGGATGCAGACCATCAGGCCCTGGGGATTTATCAGCCTTCAATCCCATCAGTCTACCCAAAACCATTTCCTGCCTAATGTGGATTTCCTTCAGTTCCTCCATCACCCTAGGTTCTCCGGCCCCTAGAACATTTGGGAGATTGTGTGTATCTTCCTCAGTGAAGACAGATCCAAAGTAACGGTTTAACTCGTCTGCCATTTCTTTGTTCCCCATAATAAATTCCCCTGCTTCTGTCTTCAAGGGACCCACATTTGCCTTGACTATTTTTTTCCTCTTCACGTACCTAAAAAAACTTTTGCTATCCTCCTTTATATTATTGGCTAGTTTACCCTCGTACCTCATCTTTTCTCCCCGTATTGCCTTTTTAGTTAACTTTTGTTGCTCTTTAAAAGAGTCCCAATCCTCTGTCTTCCCACTCTTCTTTGCTATGTTATACTTCCTCTCCTTAATTTTTATGCTGTCCCTGACTTCCCTTGTCAGCCACAGGTGTCTCTTACTCCCCTTAGAGTCTTTCCACCTCTTTGGAATAAATTGATCCTGCAACCTCTGCATTATTCCCAGGAATACCTGCCATTGCTGTTCTACCGTCTTCCCTGCTAGGGCCTCCTTCCAATCAATTTTGGCCAGCTCCCGCCTCATGCCTCTGTAATCCCCTTTGCTATACTGTAATACCGACACTTCCGATTTTCCCTTCTGCCTTTCCATTTGCAGAGTAAAACTTATCATGTTGTGATCACTGCCTCCTAATGGCTCTTTTACCTCTAGTCCCCTTATCAGATCAGGATCATTACACAACACTAAATCCAGAATTGCCTTCTCCCTGGTAGGCTCCAGTACAATCTGTTATAAGAATCCATCTCGAAGGCACTCTACAAACTCTCTTTCCTGGGGTCCATTTCCAACCTGATTTTCCCAGTCTACCTGCATGTTGAAATCTCCCATAACCACCGTAGCATTACATTTTTGACACGCCAATTTTATCTCCTGATTCAACTTGCACCCCATGTCGAGGCTACTGTTTGGGGGCCTATAGATAACTCCCATTAGGGTCTTTTTACCCTTACAATTTCTCATTTCTATCCATACTGATTCAACATCTCCTGATTCTATGTCACCCCTTGCAAGGGAATGAATATAATTCCTTACCATCAGAGCAACCCCACCCCCTCTGCCCACCTGTCTGTCTTTTCTATACGTTGTGTACCCCTGAATATTCAGTTCCCAGCCCTGGTCCTCTTGTAGCCATGTCTCAGTGATCCCTACAACATCATACTTGCCCATGACTAACTGAGCCTCAAGCTCATCCACTTTATTTTTTATACTACGGGCATTTAAGTACAACACTTTAACTTCTGTATTTACCTCCCCTCTCACATCGTTCACAATTGGCCCTGCCCTTAATTTCTTTTCCGCTCTAGAACTTCTGTTCCCATTCTTCCGAGAGTCTTTTGCAATATCTCCTGTATTCCCTTTTACCTCATCTTCATATTCACAATTTGTTAACCCCTCCCCCCCACTACTTAGTTTAAATCCTCAAATGTTATGTAACGCTCACTTCTCCCTCTTTCATGTGCCCCTCAAGCCGATGCGCACTCGTTGCTCCCACTACCTGTTCCTCGTTCCACCATGTCCCCTTCCATCCATATCCCGATGTCTTTACATTTCTTTCCTTTTCTCTCCTTGCCTGATGCCGTTCCAGCTCCATATCATCTCCAGCCTTTGTGCGCCCATTCATAAATCCAACACTTCTCAGCTCTATCCACGTGTTATTTGCCAGTCTCTGTTCAGTCGCAACATCTTTTCCGGTTTTATTTACCCCCACACCAAACGGTCCGATGAAGGGTCCAGGGCCAGAGCGTTGCTTATCTAATCCTTCCAAAGATGCTGCCTAACCCGCTTATACTCCAGCAGTAGGTATGTGTTTTACGCAAGATTCCAGCACCTGCAATTCTTTGCTGTCGTGCAAGGGTTAAACTGACAATTTCTGCTAAAATCTGAAATGGAGTCATCAGCTAAATTAGCAGCCCTACATTCCGTAGCCAATGAAAACAAGTTTCCAGGCGCGTTATCTCCTCGCAACTGTGATCATTGCCTGGGAACACAGTCTTCAAGGCCATTCTATGGGAAAGCGTAACTTTAGCAAACACAACACAACAGCGATGGTTGGGTGGACGATCCGCGCCCCCTGCCGCTAGTAGCGCAGAAACGTTGCAGACAAGGGGGGGGTTATGATTGACTCGGGGAGGGGACAGAGGTGCGGTCTTCTCTGATACAAAATACCATAAAGATTGGTGTTGGGCGTCCTTTCGGTGAGTGAACCTCACCCTTGGACCCGTGTCGCGAATGGTGCCAGGTGATCATGAACGAAAAATCCTGGGGTGTGCTCTGATGAGTTCGCGAGTGCGTACGGGTTTACGTGAGTGTACGTAGAAACACCCTGCCCGTACTCGGGGTTTGCGAGTGTGTTCGGGGATATTCGGGGATACGTGGGTGTATGTGCCTTATTTCGTAGTGTAATAAATTAGTGATTGAATCAAAACTGTTATCTTAATCCAATAATTTATCGAACACATCAATTGTGTGTGATATCTTACTGAGCTTTTGTGACCCCGAAGAATTACTGCACTTTTCCGCCTGAAATCAGATATTCATTTCCATCACATTAAACCTGCAAAATCGGAAGAACCCAAGAATGTTCACTGGGCCCCAAAATAACTATCAGTTAACAAGTAATGAACAGTAACAGTTATGTTATGAAGTCTTCAATAATTTCATCTTTTGGCTCATATTTGAGAGCATATGTGTATCTGCTACACTTACGGCTTAAATAAGTCTTGCATACCGTCAAATGAAAAGGTGGTCCGGTTATCGAGAGGATAGCAAAACGACAGCATTTGAAGGAGGATGATTTTCGGATAATATCTACGAAATTAATATTGTTGTGGCTTTCCATTGAAACGGGCCATGTGCGTTTCATGGCCAAGGAGATTTTTTTAAACGAAAGTTAAGCCATGGGTATACAGTGTTCAACAAAGTCAAGAGATTGGCTACGGACTGACATATATGACAAACCTCCTGGCACCCACAGCTATCTGGGCTACGCTTTTTTCCCACCCTGCCCTCTGCAAAGACTATCCCCTATTCCCAATTCCTCCGTATACACCGCATCTGCGCCGGAATGGGGTGTTCCAGACCAGGACATTTGAGATGGCCTCATTCTTTAGCGAACGTGGGTTCTTCTCTTCCATTCTAGATGAGGCCCTCCCAAGGGTATCCTCGGTATCCCGCAGCTCCGCTCTTGCTGCACCTCTCATCAGTCGCAACTTGACTGAGTATCCATAGTCCTCACCTTTCATCCTATCAGCCATTGCATACATCACATAATCATCCGTAGACACAAAATGCTGGAGTAATTAAGAGACCCTTCTTCAGACAAAATCACTAGCCGCAACTTTCCATCTCCACCCCTTTCCGCTGAGACAGTTCCTTCCGCAAATCCCTCATTAACTCATCCCGTCCCACCCAAACTACCCCCTCCCCAGTTACTTTCCCCTGCAACCGCAGGAGATGAAGCACCTGTCCCTATACCTCGTCTCTCGACTCCGTCCAAGGACCCCGGTAGTCCTTTGAGGAGAGGCAGCGGCTCACGTCTACCTCCTCCATCATCATCTATTGTATCCAATGTTCCAGGTGTGGAATTCTATATTTCGGCGAGGCAAAGCGCAGGCTCGGCGATCGTTTCACTGAACATCTCGGCTCAGTCCGCCTAAACCTATATGATCTCCCGGTTGCTAAACTCTTTAACTCCCCCTCCTATTCCCATATTGACCTTTCTGTCCTGGGTCCCCTCCACTGTCAGAGTGAGTCCCAACGAAAATTGGAGGAACAGCACGTCATATTTCGCTTGGGCAGCTTACAAGCCAGCGGTTGGAATACCGATCTCTAAATTCAAGTAACCCTTGCTTTCCCTCACTATCCTCCCCTCCCCATCCTAGTTCTCCGACCAGTCTGACTGTCCCCTAATTAAATTCTACATTTGTATGCTTCGTTGTCACCTTCCCTTCGTAAACAATGATCTATTCTACATTTTGCTTGATTTCCCGTCCCCTTGGCAGTCTCGTTTTTACACCTGACCCTTCCATATCACTGTGACTGCTCTCGACCGAAACGTCACCCATTCCTTCTATCCAGAGATGCTGCCTTCCCCGCTGAGTTACACCAGCTTTTTATGTCCATCTTCAACAAAAAAAATACGTATAATCATCCTTGCAAATTGCCAACATGAGCAACAAGAAGGCATGAGGATTCCCGACGATTACGTTTTTCCAATCCATTGTCCCAAAATGCGCAAGCAACCGCAATAGATAGGGCTCAGGATTTAATTGCCCAAAAATCTATGCACATTGCAAGTTGAAAAGTACAATATTCACCAGAAGAATCAACACGCGACCTGTTGTTAAGTGTTGAATTGGATAATGATTCGCACAACGCGAGAGGCCGGTGCAATTCACAGAGAAACGGATGGACGGCTCTGCCTGATGTCGGTCTCTTTGTGGTGCCATCTTGTGGCCAAGCCACTTGTCTCTCAAACCTTCGATTGTGGAGCTCGAACTCTCATCTGATCTGGGCCAACCAATTATGCGGTAAAGGTGAAGGGCCTAGTGGGAGTTTGGAGATCGAAAGAGTTGAAGAGTGACCGGTGTGCTTTCGAACAACGACAAGGTTTAGTTAAACATTAACTGAATGCACGTGAGTGCCGAGAGTTGTATCGATTTATAAAGAAACAAAGTGTGTACACAACGTGTGGAACACTGCAGTGGTGACCTCACGATCCAAAACAGTTTATTTGGGATTTTTACAATGTTTGCAGAGCAGTTTCGGTTAAACTGCCCATTTTCTGGACATCAGCCACGACCGCTTTCAACGATGCCAAAGAGGTGCTGGTGAAGGTGACGATGCTGGTCTATCCACGGGCCTTACTTCTCTTACGGTTGACGCATCTGGCACAGCCGTGGGCGGAGTGTTGGAACAGCTGATCGATGGTAGCCGGGCCCCTTGCCTTTCTCAGTCGTCACTTGCGACCTCCCGGGCAGACGTACAGCGCTTTTGATTTCCGGCTTAGCAATAAATGGAATATGACACGAATTTCGGGGCTCCTGCAATAATCTAAAAAAAATCCGTCTCGAGGCACATTTTTTTTTTTTTTTTGGTGCAAGTTTTACCCAATACTTAAACTTCGATTTCTTGCTGATCAAAATGCCTGCAAAAGCCAAACCCGGGAGCACTTTATCTGCACAACCACAGCGGCCTGCTCCGTAAGCCACATCCCTGCCTCGTAGTGACTCATCTTCCAGTCCGGATGGAGCGGCTGCGCTATCAGGTGTTACTTCCTTATCCGACTTCAAGGCCGACCTGCTCTCCTCCCTTCGCAATGAGATGGCGTCTACTTTTAGGACCGAGCTTTAAGCGGCCTTGAACGAGAATTTATCTTCCATCCAGACGGAGTTACAGGCAGTGAAATCAGGTTTATCAGATTTATTTGCTTCTATTACCAACATCCAGTCCAACGTGAGTGCACTGAAGAATACCGTAGGTGAAATGGAAACCTCGCCCTGTACTTGACATCGCCACTCTCCAGACTAAAATGGATTATCTGTCAGCCGAAATGGTAAGGGTGGAAAATCAATGCAAGGACCTTGAAGTGAGATCAAGGCGCAACAATATAAGGATAGTAGGTATTCCCGAGGACTCAACCAACTCCTCCACTGCAGCGGCTGTCTCCACCCTTCTCAAGAGCACTCTTAAACTTGAGAAAGAGCCTCTCTTGGACCGCGCTCATCGCACTCTCCAGCCGAAGCCAGGTGAGTGCCCCCGCCCCATAATCGCCCGACTACATTATCATATGGACTGTGTGGATATTCTGCAGCGAGCCAGAGCCCAACAACGGATCAAGATCGGAGACATAGACATCTCTATCTTTCCCGGTTACGCAGCGAGGACGGCCCGTGCCCGAGCGGCCTTTAATGATATCCGGCGCCAGCTCCGTGAGATACCGGGGATACGATTTGGCCTGCTATACCCGGCCCACCTCCGTGTTACGCATAACGGCACCAAGAGGGAATTTAAATCACCGGAAGGCGCCAGATCATTCATTAAAACACTGAGCAAGAGAACTGAGAAGATATATAAGGTTGACAAAGTACTTCTTATTTAGTATGGACATTTATCATTTCTCTACCCTACACACCAAGTTTTGTGATATTGAAGTGGATTGGCTTATTTGTGCCTTGTTGTTTATCACCGTTAAATTTGCAGGAGCCCAGATTCATATCTAAGTTATACTATTACCATTAGGTTAAAAGCTGAAACCATATCTGTTAGGGATTTGACTCCTTGTGGAGTTTACACTGGGTTCTCCATCGTTTGGGGATGGGTCGATGTAAGTGCTATGGGGGGAGGTGGTGGGGTTGTTTTGTATCCGGGGTGGGGGTTTTTTGTGTTTGTTTTGGGTTTTTTTTCTCCCTTCTCTCCTTTCTCCTTTTGGGTGGGGGTCCATGTTTATGCTCTTTCTATATCTAACCTTAATAAATGGCCACTAATACTAGTAATTCAGTAATCTCACATACTAGCTCTTCTGTGAGGTTTGTAAGCTGGAATATTAAAGGTATGGGGAGCCCTATTAAGAGATCGAGGGTAATTGCTCATTTGAAACGACTTAAAGCTGACCTAGTGTTTTTGCAGGAAACCCACATGCGCACTAAAGACCAAGTCAGATTAAAATGCCCCTGGGTTTCTGAGGTGTTTCACTCAAATTTCAACTCTAAAGCCAGAGGAGTTGCCATTTTAATCGGGAAATCAATTCAGTTTTCAGCATCCAAAATTATATCTGACAAAAATGGCAGATATCTAATTGTCTCAGGTACATTGTCTCAGGTTCCCATTTTATTAGTTAATATCTATGGCCCTAATTTTGATGACCAACACTGTATGGATAAGCTGTTTGAATGTCTCCCTTCGTTAAATAATAACTTCCTTATATTTGGTAGTGACATGAATTGTGTAATTGGTTCCAAACTAGACCTTTCCAATCCCCAAATCCTGACGCCATCCTTGATGTCAAGATCGATTTCTGATTTCATGTCTAAGAATGGTTGTATTGATCCCTGGAGATTTTATAACCCCCAAATTAAAGAATATTCCTTCTTTTCACAAATGCATCAGTCTTTCTCTCGAATTGACTATTATTTCATTGATGCCAAATTAATCCCAAAGTGTTAACCACTAAATACCATCTTATTGTTATCTCTGACAATGCCCCTCTTTCTTTGGATATTCAGTTTTCCCCACAACCCCGGTACTCAGCATTATGGAGGTTCAATACTCTGCTTTTGTCAGACGATAAATTCAATAAGTTTATTGCAGCCTCAATTGATGACTTTATTTCTATCAATCAGAATGAGAAGGAACCTGTCTCTTGCTCACTGCTATGGGAATCACTAAAAGCATATTTACGGGGTCAAATTATTTCTTATTCTGCACCGTTCAATAAAACCCGTAAAGCTAATTTGTAAGAGCTCTCTATTAACATTAGTAAATTGGATCAACAACTTTCTTCTTGTCCCTCTCCCAGTTTACTTAAATGTCGTGTTGATTTGCAGACTGAATTCGATCTCATCACAACCACTGATGCTGAGCGCCTTCTTTTGCGTTCGCGATCCACATATTACGAGCATGGCGACAAGGCAAACAGGCTCCTGGCTCACAAATTACGCCGCCAGGCAGCCTCACGTATGATCCCTCAGATAAAAGATTCATCAGGCACGTTACCATTAATTCTGTTTTTTGCACTTTTTATTCTTCTTTATACAAGTCTGAGTTTCCATCGATACCACCGATATGAACTCTTTCTTAGACAATCTCAATTTCCCTGTGATAAACCCAGATGTTGCTAAATAACTCGATTCACCATTAACTACAGAGGAAATCACCCTCACTCTAAAAAGCATGCAAAATAATAAAGCTCCTGGCCCTGACGGATATCCGGATGAATTCTTTAAAAGATTTCACACTAAATTGGCCCCATCATTGCACTCTGTATATAAGGAATCTGCAGCATGGCTCTCTCCCTCCTACTTGAAGACAAGCCTCCATAAGCTTGCTTCAAAAAAAAAAAGACAGAGACCCAAATCTTTGCAGTTCTTATAGGCCTCTCTCCTTAATAAATGTGGATGCAAAAATCCTGGCTAAAGCTCTGGCCCATCGCTTGGAAAATATTCTCCTAACTATTCTTTCGAATGAACAGACCAGATTCATAAAGTGGCGCCAGCTGTTCTATAATGCCCGTACTCCCTTAAATATTATCTATTCTAAAACTACCACAATAACTCCTGAAGTAGTGATCTCAGTCGACGCTGAAAAAGCATTCGACAGGGTTGAGTGGGACTATTTATTTACAGTACTAAGTAAATTTGGGCTAGGAAATGTATTTATTTTGTGGATACGTCTCCTTTATACATCTCCACAAGCTAGTATTTCCACCAACGGCATTCAATCCAGTTTTTTCACTGTCTCGTGGCACCAGACAGGGATGCCCCTTATCCCCCCTATTGTTTGCACTAGCTATAGAGCCCTTGTCAATATATCTGAGGTCTTCTCCTATTTTTACTGGGATATCACGATTGGGCATGGAATTTAAGCTATCGCTTTATGCTGATGATTTATTGCTGTATGTTTCAGATCTAAACCAATCTATACCAGCAATCCTATCTATTTTTCAGAAATTTGGCTCATTCTCAGGTTATAAAGTTAATATTTCCAAAAGTGAATGCTATCCTATCAACGCTCGTGCATTACAACTTAAACAGTCTGATATACCTTTCAAATTGAGCCCCCCTGGCTTTAAGCACCTGGGGATCAATGTAACCAGAACTTTTACCTCCCTTTTTTCTGCTAATTTTTCCACTTTAGTGTCTAAAATGAAATCTGACCTTCAAAGATGGGGAAGTTTACCTCTGACGCTGATTGGAAGAATAAATACAATTAAAATTAACATTTTGCCCAAATTCCTGTTTCTGTTCCAATGTCTCCCCCTTTTCTTGTCGAAAAGTTTCTTTCAAACGATTGAACAAGCTATTTCTTCTTTTTTATGGAGTGGAAAGGCACCCAGAATCCGTAAATCTGTACTTCAGAGATGCAAATTTAATGGCGGATTATCTCTCCCAAATTTCCAATTGTATTATTGGGCAGCACATATCCACAAAATTTCGTTTTGGTTGAAATCCATGGACCCACCATGGTGTAAGTTAGAGGCACAATCATGTGTTTCATCTTCCCTAATGGCTCTACTTACTTCTTCTATTCCAACTAACCCCTCTGGCTTTACAAATAACCAAGTGGTAAGTTCCACTCTTAAAATCTGGTACCAATTCAGGAAGCATTTTAATTTTATTTCACTATCTACTTTAGCCTCCTTACTGAGGAATCATTTATTTAAACCTACGTTTATAGACTCCACCTTTTTTGATTGGCATGTTAAGAGCCTGGCATATTTTAAGGACCTGTTTAAGGATGGCATTTTTCGTAGCTTTGCAGACTTTTTAAGTGAATTTCATCTCCCACCGTCGCATCTCTTACGATATTTTCAAATTAAACATTGCGTTAAATCTTTGATTCCATCTTTTCCTTCCTTACCTCCGAGTCAACTGTGGGATGAGTTTTTCACTTTTGACCCCTTTCAAAAGTCACTCATCTCGAAGGTCTATAACAAACTCTTGTCTTATGACGGTTCACCAGCTACCAAAGTCAAGACTGCCTGGGAGCGTGAAATGGGGTTGAACCTGGAGGATAACTGGTGGGACGCTGCTCTTAATAAAATTCACACAAGCTCGACTTGTGCTCGTCTCACTCTCATAGTTTAAGGTACTCTTTAGAATTCATTTTTCCAAAGCTCGACTGTCACAAATTTATCCCAATATCACCGACAGCTGTGACAGATGTCATGCTTCATCCTGCAATTTAACCCATATGTTCTATTCTTGTCCATTATTATTTTGCTTTTGGCAGAACTATTTCAATACTATGTCGAAAATACTTTCGATAACTATAAACATCTCTCCCCATATTGCCATATTTGGGCTTCCAGAAGACTACAACCGTTACACCTCCATGCAATTAGACATTCTTGCTTTCACTTCCCTACTGGCAAGACGGCATCTTCTTCTTCACTGGAAGTCTACTAAAGCTCCCTCCAGCTCTCAGTGGCTCAGTGATATCATGTCCTTTCTAAAGTTAGAGAAGATTAGATATTCACTGAGTGGCAATTCTGATAAATTTTATAATAAGTGGCAATCTTTTTAATCTTTTTTCCACTCTCTGCAATCTCTGTCTCCTGACTAACGGATGTTGGAAGTTCGATGCGGAATTGTACGTTTTCATCACAATATGGCAGGAATAAGGAAACGGGATACATGGTGAACGAAGAGTTAGTTTTCAAAGATCGAATCGAGCAATTGAAAACCACTTTATCATGAGGGGCTTTTTTATGGCAATAATAGCAATGAGATTGCACACATTTAAGCAAAAAAGCCTTTCAAAATGAATGACTTCGCATGTGGAGAAAAGACTGCTTTAAAAGTATTTTATGAGTAACTGAGCAGAAGTGCACTCGACACAGAAAAATCAGTCCCAGAATATTTGGAACAACTTAATTGGGAAAATCACAAAGTTCAGGATAAACGTTTCCAGTTTAAACAAAAATACATACTATAAATTTGAAAACGCCTGCATGTAAAAAGTACAAACTATTATTGAAATGATAAAACACAGCATTGCATACGCACAGCTGTTTGTCCTAGATTGTTTTCAAGAGAGTTATCTATAGCTCTTGGGGCTAACGGAATCAAGGGATATGGGGGAAAAAGCAGGAACAGGGTACTGATTCTGGATGATCAGCCATGATCATATTGAATGGTGGTGCTGGTTCGAAGGGCCGAATGGTCTGTTCCTGCACCTACTTTCTATGTTTCCATGCGCAGTTATGATTCCGAGTCACACTCGACCTTGCAGATGTTTTCTGTACTTTGGGACATCTGGTGGAATTATTTACTCACTCCATGCCTTGCAGTGTAAGTAGAAGATAAAATACGAAATAAAAGGAAGACAATGAAGCTGGCACACAATCAAATAAAAAATGTCCAAGAATATAAGATCAATAGAGGTGAGGCTCGTTTGGGCAGAAATCATTCCTGCCATCCCTGGTGACATTAGGGAATTAACCTGGTGACATTAACCTGGTCACATTATTTCATCATGTTGCATGACATATATTTAACCATCTATGTTGAACGATTATGTTGATATGATTTTTTTTGTAGTATTCAGTTTTCTGCAGTTATATGACACAAAGTTGATTGGAATAAAAGAGTTTGCTAATTGTCAGATGCCTCCCTGATTTCTGTTATGAGTGGTAATGTAAAAAAAACATGAAAACGTAATTCTGTAAAAAATATTTATTAGAACCAATTAAAAACACTAATATAATGCAATACAATTATTACAAAATTACTCTACAAAACCACAGAAAATGCATTGTACTGGATAATGATAGGAAATTATATTCAACATGTTGTACTGCAGTTTTTCTACTTCATCCATGGTTCACCATTTAAAATACAACTTCAACAGCTATAACACATTCCCATTAAGTAGTCTGAACGGTCTACACTCAAAATATCACCTATCCGTGTTCTTCAGATGTGCTGCCTGATCTGCTGAAGTACTCCAGCACTTAATGAACATGGTCCGGAATGTTAGATCGCATGGGATCCATAGTGGGCTAGGCACTGCATTACAACTAGCTTGTTGGAAGTGGTCAGAGTGTGGCTGAGATGGGTTATTATACTGTTTGAAGACTTGACAAATAGTTTGCCTCAGGGATTAGTGCTGGGTTCACTGTTCTTTGTTATTCATGTTAATGATTTAGACGTGATTGTGGTTGACATTAAGAAGTTTGCACGGTCTCTCCAAACCACTGGCCAACTCTCCTGGGAACCCTTCCTCCACACAGGCTAAGGCGGTAAGCCAGGTGTGAGATGTGTGTAGATACGCCCCTTGGTGTTTGACACACTTGCATTCAACTATCTGGATATCGAGTAGAAGAGTTGGGATTTCATGTACAAGCTGTTGGTGTAACCAGAGTATTGTTTGCAGTTATAGTCACCTTGGTCTTGGAAGGATGTCATTAAGCTGTGCAGGGTGCTAAAATGATTCATAAGGATGTTACTGGGACCAGAGTGGTTAGCTTAAAAGTAGAGGCTGGATAGGTTGGGATCTTTTTCCCTGGAGCATAGGAATTTGATGGATGACGTTAGAGGTATATAAAATAATGAAGAAGGTAAATGGTGATGGTTTTTCTCCGAAGGCATATCTGAAACTAGGGGTGATAGATACAAGGCAAGAGGAAAAATGTAAAGAGACCTGAAGGGCAACTTTTTCCACACTATGAAGTTGGTGGCCATCTGGAAGAATCATTGACGGGGCCGACATACGATGAAAGAATGGGCCGGCTGGGCTTGCATTCACTGGAATTTAGGATTATATATTTTTTAGAAACATATAAAATTCTGAAAGGATTGGACAGGTTAGATGCAGGTAAAATGTTCCCAATATTGGGGGAAGTGCAGAAACTGGGGTCACTGTTTAAGAATAAGGAGTAGGCCATTCAAGTCAAGTCAAGTCAAGTCAATTTTATTTGTATAGCACATTTAAAAACAACCCAAGTTGACCAAAGTGCTGTACATCTGATTAGGTACTAAGGAAAAAAAAAAAGAAACATACAGTAGCACGCAAACAGTTCACAGCGCCTCCTCAATGAGCCTCAAACGCTAGGGAGTAGAAATAGGTTTTGAGCCTGGACTTAAAGGAGTCGATGGAGGGGGCAGTTCTGATGGGGAGAGGGATGCTGTTCCACAATCTAGGAGCTGCAACCGCACAAGCGCGGTCACCCCTGAGCTTAAGCCTAGACCGCGGGATAGTGAGTAGCCCCAAGTCGGCCGACCCGAGGGACCTGGAGTTAGAGGTGGGTTAGAAGATTTTTGATGTAGGGGGGGGAATGTCCATTTAGGGCTTTATACGTGAATAGGAGGAGCTTGAAGTTGATTCTGTACCGTACAGGGAGCCAGTGGAGAGAGGCCAGAATCGGGGTGATGTGGTCCCTTTTACGGGTACCCGTCAGGAGTCTCGCTGCGGCGTTTTGGACCAGTTGCAGGCGGGACAGGGAAGATTGGCTGATCCCAGTGTATAGGGAGTTGCAGTAGTCTAGGCGGGAGGAAATGAAAGCGTGAATGATTTTTTCTGTGTCATCGAATTGGAGGAAAGGTTTGATTTTAGCTATGGTTCGAAGTTGGAAGAAGATGGCTTTTACCACAGCGTTGACTTGCTTATCAAAGCAAGACTGAATTCTTGCTTATCAAAGCAAGACTGATTCAGGACTGAAGTGATGAAAAACTTTTTCACCCAGAGTTGTGAATCTGTAGAACTCTGCCACAGAAGGCAGTGCAGGCCAATTCACTGGATGTTTTCAAGAGAGTTAGATTTAGCCCTTGGGGCTACGGGAATCAAGGGATCTGGGGACAAAGCCAGAACAGGGTTCTGATTTTGGAATAGGCAAATGGTACAAGTTTGGGTCAATATCTTTGTCAGCATGTACTACTTGGGCAGAAGAGCATGTTTCAATGCTCCATCTTATTGAATCCCACATTGTTGATGTAAAATTTTAGTCTTGGTCAGTGGAGACTATTAATCAGATAAACAGTGCGCCAATTGAAAGCAGACATTTTTAGGCGAGTTTGCATATGCTGGCAGTTCTAGCCTGGTCATTAGTGGAACACAGAGTCAGAGCCAGACAGAACAGCAACAGGCTCTTCAACCCACCTTGTCCATTCTGGCCAAATGAGCACATTAGACTAGACCCATTTATCTGCATTTGGCCAACAGGCCTGTGAGCTCTTACTATTCTTACTTCCATCCGAATGTCATAACTGACCGCTTTTACAACTTCCTCTAACAGCCCTTCACGCCAACAGGAATATTGTGTCCCTGTACTTTTCCTTTCTCACCTTTAAACGCCTCTAATTTGCTGGCCACCCTCTTACCCAAAGTCAAACTCTCCCAATCGACTTCAAGTTCTGGCCCAATGACTCCAAAATCATTCTTACTCCAATTTCAGATCTTCATTTGTGTAACTACTTTAAAACTAATAGAAGTATGGTCACTGACCTCAAAGTGCCCCTGACTGACACTTCAGTCACATGCCCCACCATGTTCCCTCAGGGGTGGTACAGTGCTGCGCCCTCCAGATAATGATTCAGGGAGTTTTCTTGGACACATTTAACAAATTTGTCCAAGCAATCCATCCAAGCAATTTACATTATGGACAATTCAGGCAATGTGAAGTTGAAATCTAAAAATAGTATCCTATTATTTTTTACAGCTATCTGCAATCTCAATACACATCTGCTCCTCCAATTTATGCTGATTATTGGGAGGACTGCAATATATTTACACCAGTGTAATCATACCCCTCCTGTGTCTGTTTTACTCATATCTGGAGGATTCCAAGAACATCCTCTGAGAATTGTAGTTATATCCTCCCTGATTGAAAAAGCAACAAATCCTCCTCTTTTGCCTGCATCTCCATCACACCTGCAGCATCAATACCATGGAATATCGTGCTTCTAGCCCTGCCCTGCTTACAGCCATGTACTTGTTACACCTAGCTTCCACACAGCAGCTGGCCTCAACCTAGAATTTCCTCCAACACGGCCATTTTGCTATACTTTCACCAATTGGCTGCTGCACCTCTCAGCTAGCCAAACAGTCCTCTTAATAGGCCCGCTGCTACTCTGCCTTCTCGCTTGAAGCTTCTGAAATGCCAATTCCAAAGTCAAAACCATGCTTCAGAACTAGAAAATAAACATGATAGGTCCGCCAATACCTAAAAACAGTTCAATTACAAAATCACCAGAAACATTTACTGAGATTCAACCAATAGAGTTCTTGTTAATTCTGCTATGCAGTTTTCAATATCTCATTGAACATTCATGTCTTAGTTTTTGAGCATACTTATCAGGCATGCAGTTAAAGAGAAATTTGTTTCATTTGATGCAATTCATTCTCATCATTTAGATTTGCATGAAAATTTGAATTTTGTGCTTGAAATAAATGGCTGCAATACGTTTCAGAAAAAGGATGTATAATGCTCAAGTGATTCCCAACGCCATCCCCAAAATCTACAGGACACAAAGAGCAATACAAATCTTAATCAAAAGATTCGGACGTGTGTAAAATTAAAACATTCACACAATCACTTTCATTCCACGTCTGTGTTCTTGCAGTGACTGCAGCTTCTCCTGCCCTCGGAAACTGAATTTATTGTCATCCAGGCTGAAACAAATTTAAGAATACAATGTAACCGATTGTATCAAAGCCCATTACGGAGAGAATAGAAGTAATGTCAATATTCACAGAAAAATGTCATCCATAAAAAATGAAAAGTGTAAATATATTTTGTGACAATAAATATTAACTAGAATACTCACTCAAGGTTTGTCAAACATTTGCAGCCTTGTATGAGATTGCGGAATATCTCAACAGATTGGTCTGTAAAGTTGTTAGATTTCAGGTTTAGCTTTTGCACTGACTGGACTTTAAGGAGAGCACAGGCAAGATCAACAGCGCATGAATCAGTGAGTTCATTCTTCCAGAATCTGTAGATGAAAAAAAAGACATCCTAAGAAATGATGCATTCTCCAGTGTTAATTTACATCATTATTAATCATGCTTATGGTTAGATAGTTATTGTAAGCCATTTGTTATGACTCTTGCACTTACTGCAGCTTTTTTATTTTAGAGTACTGGTTCGCCTTCATTGCATCACATAATATTTTCATGCCCAGATCTCCTAGCTTATTACCACCCAGGTCCAGAACCATCAGCGAGCTGCTTATTCTGATCACAGAAGCAACATCTTCGGCACAAGAAGCTGTGAGTCCAACACTCCAAAGTCTGGAAATCAGAGATATAAATGATAAAGAGGAATAATTGCAGTTAAACCCATGGAGTTCACTGTAGGAATTAGGGATAATTAACATGAAATTATTATGAGCATTAATACCTACCCATACTACTGATGTTTAGCATTACCACTTCAGTTATTATAAAACCCATTTCACATAGACTGGTACTTACTGCAGTTGTTCTAGTTGTTGGTCAGATTTCCTCAGAGCTGCAGATACTATTTTGATTCCTGAATCGCCCAGGTCATTTTTACTCAGGTTCAGTGCTCTGAGTGACTGGTACGTACAAACAGCGGAAGCAAAATCTTCAGTGCAGCAAGCTGACAGATTGTTATCATCCAACCTATCCATCAGGAGTTGGAAGGGAAGGAAGAACCAGAAAACAAGATTGAGTGTGCAAGAAGTAATCGGAAAAAGAGACGGTGCAAATTATCCAATGACATAATTACACCGAATAATGAATATATATTACTAACTGATGTCCAGTAGTAAACAGCCAACGATTAGAAAGAGAACGTCTGTGATACTCACTCCAATTTCTCCATTCTACACAGCGCCTTGGCCAGTTGTCGCACTCCTGCATCACCTAACATATTAATTCCCAGAGACAGAGTTGTCAGTGACTGGTTTATGCTCAGAGCAGAGGAAAGATCCTTGACACAAGCAGCTGTAAGACCATTAGCTCTCATGCTGAGAATCAGGAAGGAGAAAAATGGATAAAGAAATTACAGAGTACACCATATGTAGTCTCAAATGCCAGTAAAATAAAGAACATTTTGCAGAATCTGGAACACACCTAAGCTTCTTTATTTTGCAGGCCGGCTTCATCAAAACCACAGACAGATTTTTAATTCCAGAATCTCCCAGTTGGTTATTATTCAAGTCCAGTACCAATAACGATTGATTTCCACTCAGAGCAGAAGCAAGATCCTCAGTACAAGAAGCTGTGAGATTGTTCGCACCCAGCCTGAAGGATCAAAGAACAAGATAAAAAGAGAAGCAACAAAAAATTCAGTGTAAATCATTGATGTATACTGTATTAATGTTTAATATATATTAATGATAATGTTTTTTACTAATTATATCTGCACATTTATTCTCAGTCTGTTACTTACTGCAGTTCTTCTATTTTACATGTAGGTTCCCTCAGAGCAACAGACAGCAGTTTCACTCCTGAATCACCCAGTTTGTTGTTCCACAGTCTAGAGACATTGAGAAATAAATTGAATCAAGTCTTAGATTAGATTTAGGTTTATCATCACGTGTACCAAGATACAGTGAAATGTTTTTTGCTACAATATCGATCACTGAATATTATAGATTACAGCAAACTGTAAATGTGCCAGATTTTTTATCAGTCTGACTTCCTGAATATTCAGGGATCATCAGTAAATGTGGTTACTAAAAGTGCTGCATAATCTTTCCAACTGTGCCTCGATCTATCTTTAGTTTGTTCTTTATCTCTCCACATCACCATCTATATCTCTCGTTTCCCTTACCCCCTAACCAGTCTGAAGAAGGGTCTCGACCCGAAACGTCAACCATTCCTTCTCTCCAGAGATGCTGGCTGTCCCACTGAGTTAGTCCAGCTTTTTGTATCTATCTTTAGTTTCAGCCAATTGGATTTATTCTCCTGAAGCTCAATGATGACTCATGTCTGAGAAAACTTATTCATTTGTTTTGTAAAACAGATTGTCTGTAAGGGATGGGTGACTTTCCAGAAATTCGATGAAAGCATGATTATATCCTGGACTTTACACCAGGTATATTTTATGGGCTAACTTCAGCTTCAGGATCCTATAAAACTCCATTCAGACTCATCACAAGTTTTCAAATGCCACAAACTGCTGGTGTGTGCATGTATGTAGTCTTTTACCTCATTTCTATTGAACTGATCAGACAGTATTTGGAGAGTTCTTTTGGCATTTTCTGCCCAAGCGCAGCCCACTTTACCAAATTTACAAGTTAGTTGCCATGCTTTAGACAAGAATAAAATACTGACCACTTCGGACAAGAATAAAACACTGCACACCAGGAGACTGCTGGCCTGGCATCAAATGTCTTATGGGGGGGGGGGGGGGCAATGTCATATCAGCTAAATAAAGAAATGGTGAATGGATTGGAAAAGTAAACTCGGATAGCACATTAGCAGCAAGTTATCCTAAGGGTTGAATGACTTTTCAAAGTTGTGATTCCAAAGTAGTAACATCCTCAGTTACTGGATGTTTGACATTTATACTTCACACCCCTCTTCACCTTGACAGTTCAGTGGCCGTTCCCATTCCTTGGGACAGGCTAGAATGCTGCTTCACACTGACCACTGCATCTCGTACCCTGGCTTGGGTGTAGATACATGAAAGGGGACTTCGTTCATACATGCAACAAGAACACATTTATTACAATTAAACCAATGCTCGTTAATGGATATGATAGCTGAGTAATATCCCCTCTCAAGGATCAGCTTTAAGCACAAATCCTTTGAGAACCAATAAACAGAACTCTGATTGCATGCCATGTTTGATCTCCTTTCACCCAAAATATTAGTTTTCCTTCATTTTGAAGCAGCTGCACATCAAGATCATTTCTTCCACCTGCAGCTCCCAAACCCCTATCTCCCAAAGTTGCAGTCAGGGACAAATCAACAATTACCTCAACACGATGCATTTGTGCAGTCCAGATTCCAGCCACCGTAGTCCATCACACTGAATGGAGCAATTCTGCAGGTCAATGTCATTCATGGTGTCACAGAACCCAATAACATTAGACAGAACAGCACAGTCAATTGGATTCATTTGCAATCCATTCAATTTAAGTGTTTTCACCAATCCCACTGTCGACTGAACTAGTGGTTTATTCTGACACTCAAACAGGTAGTGAAACATGTTCAGGAGACTTGTTTTACCGGCTTTGGTCTCAGTGTTTGCAATCCGTTTTTGAACTTCCACTTTTATCCAATCAATCACTTGGTGCGATGTTTCAATAGGAAATGATTCCAAATACTCATTCAGTGGCTGAAATGATCGGGAAGACAGACCAACAAGGAATCTGAGAAATAAATCATATCGCCCATCTTCAACCTTATGGGCTTCCTCAAAATGCTTCCTGATGTCACCAGGGCCTGCTTTTAGGAATTGTGCAAGTGCAGCTACAAACTCTTGGACAGTGAGATGCGTGAATGCATAGACTATATTCTGAACAGAATCATCTCTATCGAAAAGTTCCATCAGAAACCCAGATAAGAACTGGGAAGGTTGCAGATGGTGCATGATCAAGTCTCCATTTCTAAACATAATTTTCCTCTCAGAAACTCCTGCAAAGGCCAGTTCACCAATTTTCAGCAATATATCACGAGGCTTTTGAACTTTAGAACTGTGGTTTTTCAGGATGTTGTAAATATGGTAGGAATACAATTCAGTGATGGTTCTGGGAATTCGCTGCAGTTTTACATTTTTTCTGAAGAACGGGCCTAGAGTTTGACCAAGAATCCAGCAGTAAGCAGGGTTGAAGCTCATAGAGTATAGGATTTTATTCTCTTTCACATGTTTGAAAACAGCTGTTGCCACTGCCTGTTTTTCAAAAAACCTGTTGAAATATTGTTTCCGTTCTTCATGAGCAAATCCCCGGATTTCAGCCCAGAGATCGATCTCAGCACTTTCCAATAAATACAAGGCAGTGGGGCGACTGGTCAGCAGCACCGAACATCCTGGGAGCAACTTGCGTTGTATTAAAGCATAAACAATGTCAGACACTTCACACCAGCACTCGGGATCATTACACATGTGCTTGGGCTCTATATTTCTTTGATTATCTGCAAAATCAATTCTGTCTTTGTATTCATCCAAACCATCAAATATAAACAATAATAGTTCTGGATTTTTCCAGATTTCTTTCAGGATGTTACCAAAGTAAGGATACTGGTCCAGTATCAGTTCCCTCAGGTTAATTGTACAATTGATCTCATTCAACTCACGAAATTTGAAACTGAACACAAATTGGAAATTTTGGTAGATTTTCTCTTTGGCCCAATCATGAACAATCTTTTGCACCATTGTTGTTTTTCCAATCCCTGGATCTCCACTCACAGCAACTGACTTCTTTCTCTGGGCAAAACTACTACAGAACAATTTATTTGTTGGGATTCTTTCCGTCTGACTTTCGTGCCACTCTTCATGTTCTAGGCCTCTCTCCAGCAGTTCATGTTTGACATGTTTCAACTTTCGTTTGCCTGAAATGACTGTGAGGTCAGCATATCGATCTTCCAGATGGAAAACCTTCACCCCTTCTTTTGCCTGAATCATGTTCATACTCAATTTTTCAGTTTGTTTGTACAGTTCTTCCTTGTGTTTCTGTTGAACGTCTTCATTGGAGCAAAGTAATTCACAATATTAGTTTTAACTTAGCAAGTTATGATTAATTTATTGACCAATACAGCACAGAAGCAGACCCTTTGGCCCAACTTATCCGTGCCGAAGATACCCATCTCAGCTTGGCCCAATTGCACACATTTGCCACAACTTAATTTGGCATAATGTTTTGAAGGAGGGTCTTGACCTGAAACGTCACCCATTCCTTCTCTCCAAAGATGCTGCTTGGTACTCCAGCATTTTGTGTCAATCTTCTAAAAGATCAGCCTGGCCGTCGTCTGACTGAGTCCTGAATGGCTGTTTCTATCATGGGCTTATGTGGCTACATGCTGAAATTTGTGTGCTGTCTCTGCTCTGATAGTGCATTTTGTTTTGCTTAGGAAAGGATAACAAATATACACTCCCAGGGAGAGTGTAAAGTCTGAAGAAGGGTCTCAACCCGAAACGTCATCCATTCCTTCTCTCCCGAGATGCTGCCTGACCTGCTGAGTTACTCCAGCATTTTGTGAATAAATACCTTCAATTTGTACCAGCATCTGCAGTTATCTTCTTATAGAGAGAGTGTAACTGATGGATGGGAGTTTTGCAGAAAGAGCCCAGCAGTATAGTGATAAGGAACCTGATCATTGACTGATTCCCCGTTAGATAGGTTTGCCGCTATGGTGTGACAGATGGCTGTTAGAATCAGTGATGCTGATTTCGTTAAGTGGGTTATAAAATGGATGCCCTGCTGTTGTTTTCAGCAGTAAATTGGATGCCTTGTTTATGATGAATGGAATGCTGTCTTTATAGCTCAGAAGTAAAAGCTCACGAAAGCTGCAGAAATAGCGTGAAACTGTAGCGATAAGGAATGACTCCTTATTGGAACAAATCCTTATATGGACACGTATTGATGAGTTTTGTTTAATTTCTCTGTAACCATGTCATGCCTGCTGTGGACGTGCAAGATTGTAATTGGTTGTTGAGTAATTACTCTGCCAACCTCCTTTTCTAACTCTAAGTACGTAATCAATCTTACGACAAACTGCTTTTTCTCTGCTAGACCTGTCAAGACTCTGGTAAGAGTCTGAACAGATATCCTGGAGTAAAAAAACCCTGTGGTTAATACGTCTGTTGAACTCGACCACTGTATTCGAATCAATTATTATTAAACCAGACTGAGGGTAAAAGAACCGGAATTAACATTTGGTATCAGAAGTGGGATCTCAATGGACAGACACGAGTTTGCGATCAAGGAGCTGAGTCGTCTCGGACCGTGGAGAGAGGAATTGGGCCCACGACCTGTGGTTTATTTCACTACCTCTTTTTTCCTCCAGTCCACTAGTCTGATGGCGAATCGGCCATTCGCTAACTCTTGTGTGGTGTACCGACGAGATTCAGGTCAGTCTGGCGAATACTGGAAGAGGCCGATATTTTGGTCAGTGATTGATATCACTGAGGGTCAATATAAGGTTGTATGATATTGATAAACACTGTCCAGGTTCAAGTCCTGATATCGATAAACACTGTCCAGGTTCAAGTCCTGATATCGATAAACACTGCCTGGTTCAAATACTGAGAGCGCGGGTTAGAGTCCCACTGCAAGAGTGGGTGAAATTGTTGGGTGAAGTAATAGGTATTTGTGCCGTTTGGAATGGGACTGTGTTGAAGTAAGCACAGTGGGTAATTGTTTAGATACTACAACCAAATCAAACAGTACTTTGCAAATCTTTTGTGAACGATATCCTGACAAATCGGAACAACTTCGACAATTGACAGGGGGATTAAATAAGAAATTGGGAAGTGAATTGTGGCCATTGGGAAGAATTTAGGCTTTGGATGTTGCAAAAAAAGGCTCAGGAGATAATTTGGAATAATAGGAGTACCACAGCAAATTAATTCATTGTCCTATGGAAACAGTATTGTCAAGAATTAAAGGAAGCTTCAGTGTTAACAGGTTGGCAGGATAATGCTTTAAAATTGGGAATAAAAATTACCGAAGGAGTGGTTAAATCAGCAGACGTATTAAAGAAGGAATGTGCTCATGAGAAACGCTCGAAACAGGAGTCTGTAAGGACCCTGGCCGAATCTGGGAAAAGTGGAGTACGTAATCTAATGGCTGACTTTGCCCCAACAGAGGGAGACGATGATGATTTGGAGGAATTTGCGCTGTTCCCTAGCTCCCTACTGCACCTCCCTCTTATGTTATCAGGACGGCAAGACACTGGAGTCAGCAGCCTTTGAGTTCCTATATTCTGCCTAGCAAGCAGAACTGTTTGCCTTAACACAAGCCTGTATTTTAGGAAAGGGTTTAAAAACTTGTGTTTACACAGACTCACGAAATGCTTTCGAAGTAGTCCATGAATTTGGTCAATTACAGAAAAACAGAGGGTTCCTGACCTCTGCAAGGACACACATATATCACCAAAAATTAGTATCGGACTTGTTACAAGCCCTCATGTTACCAAAGCAGATCCCTGCTATAAAATGTTCTACCCCAGGTCAAACCCCGGTCGATGTAGGGAACCGATGCGCTGATCAGGAAGCTAGAGAGGCATCCAGGGGACAGCCACAGGTGGTTCAGGCTCAGCTACAACCACGCATGCGCCAGACACATTCCATAGGGTGTCAGTCTGATCACCCGGCATGGATCAAGAATATAGAGTGATCTACAGTTGTGCCTAAAATGATGAGCCATACTAAAAGCTCAAATAAAAGCAAGTCTCCCTCAGAAAGGTCAATGCCAACCATCCAAGACGTCGTTAAATTACAGGAGGACACTCATAAGGAACTGTGGAAACAGCTCGGTTGTACAGTTGAATGTGAATTTAAACTATGGATCACCCCTACCGGGCAGACTTGTATGTCACATGATTTGGTGATGGGGGTCATTGAATGTATACACTTTGCAACTCATTGTGTTGCTAAAGCCACATGGTGGCTTCCACGGTTACAATCTCTGGCTCAAGGTATTAGTAATCGTTGCCTGATTTGTCAGCAACATAACCCTGGAAAGGGCTTACCTTGTGAAATGGGTAAAACACCACTGCCCACGGGTCCCTTTGAGACCCTCCAGATGGACTACACAGAGATGGAAAGATGTCAGTGTTATAAATATGTACTAGTTATTGTTGATGTTTTTAGCAAATGGATTAGGCTTACCCGACAACAGATAACAAAGCCTCTGCTGCTGTGAAGGTATCAATGAGAGATTATTTCCAGGCATGGAATTCCAATTCGATTATGTTCAGACAATGGCCCTCATTTCGTGGGTCAGATAAACAAGGAATTCTGTACCCAGAAGGGCATCCAGTAACAGTTGCATTGTGCCTACAGACCTCAGGCTGCCAGACTAGTTGAAAGAGTTAATCAGACCTTAAAAAATAAATTGGCCAAACTGCAGCCTGAAACGGGAACTACCTGGCTCAAATTACTTCCCGTGGCCCTGTTCCAGATTCGTACTACCCCAGCTGGGGAAGCATGGCTGAGTCCTGCTGAAATCATACATGGCAGGATCTCGCTGGGACCATCTACGATGAATGAATAAGCGGCTGCAGTCTGAGCGGGACCTCAAAGGGAGTAAAAGTGCACTTTCGGATCCATTGAGTCTGAACTCCAGAGCAAGTTCCCGGGAACACTGTGGTGCCTCGCAAGAGGCAGATCAGGTTTGATGCTGAGATCCACATAGAAGCCAACACTGGGTAAGAGAGCTTTATGAATTGGAGAGTTTAAATTGTGTAACCAGTCTCAGAGGCTAGGGTCTGTGGAAATGTTTTGTGAATTGGTCAGTGCAGACTACGTTAAACTAGTTACCCAGAGAGAGAAGCGGGGTCTGTGAAAAATTAGTAGTAATAAAAAGGTCTGAAAATAGGACAAGCCCTGGGTAAGAGTGATGATGGAGCCCCAGTACAGCACGTGTTACTTATACCTGGGGAAACGTACAGATTACAGACAGTTATCAGCTTCATTGACCAAGAGGCTGGGAGACGAAGCTTGGTCCGGGGGGGGGCAGGGGGATACATGGAATGTAGAAGCCAAAGGCAAGGTAAGTTTATTTATATCGTACATTCCAGCAACAAGGCAACTTAATGTGCTTTACATAAAACATTAAAGAGCAAGAAGGTGGCAGGGATGCGCGCTGGTTCTCCGAGCAGTTTAGGGACTGGACAGAGGGAGGTGAATTAATCAAGTATTTGGTATGTAATGGTGCCTTGTTTTTAGAAGACTCTAATCCCTTTTTGTTTCTTTAACGGTACAACCACTAATGTCCTGAATCCACCATTCCCTAGAAAGGTAGCATTAGGAACCCTGATCCCTATGACAATAGGGATTCCTAAGCATAAGAAAATGGAATGTCAGAGCAGAGACAGCACACAAACGATCGGTTGGGCCGATGGGTTGAGGAATGGGTAATGAAATTTAATGCAGCCAAGTGTGAGCATTTTCGGAAGTCTAACCAGGACAGGTTCTACACAGTAAACAGGGGGGCTCTGGAGTGTGTTTAGAGCAGAGGGTACATAGTTCCTTGAAAGTGGCATCACAGGTAGATAGGATGGTCATGATGGCTTCCAGTACATTGGCCTTCAGTCAGGGTAGTGATTTGTAATGTTGCTCTACAGATGCACAAAACATCGGTGAGGCTACATTTGGGGTATTGTGTTCAGTTTTTTTCAGTCTGCTGTATGAAAGATGTTGTTCAATTTGAAAGAGCGCAAAGAATATTTATGAAGATCTTGTCACAACTTGGGAGCCTGAGTTATAGGGAGAGGTTGTGTCAGCTAAGACTTTATTCCTTGGAGCACAGGAGGATGAGGGGTGATCTGATAGAGGTGCATAAGATCATGAGGGGAATAGATAGGGTGAATAGGGGAATTTAGGTTTAAGCTTTAAAATTAAGATTTGATAGGAACCCAAGGGGCAGCTTTTTCCACATAGATGGAGGTGGGTATAAGGAACAAGCTGCCAGAGTGGGTAGGAGAAGCAGGTATAGAAACAACATTTAAAAGACATTTTGACAGAAATATGGACCAAACTTAGCCAGGTGGAACAAGTGTAAATGTGGCATCTTGGACAGCATGGGCAAGTTGGGCCAAGGTTCTGATTCCACGTTATATGACATGACCAATGCTGGATGGGAAAGAATGGCATATTTAATAGCACATATAATAACTAAATAGAAAATACAAGTGTCCCTTCTGTTATCAAGGCCAATCCAAATTCACTATTCACAGTTCAGTTCATGGTTATGCCTTTTCTTTTAAATTCTATTTTTAGGATGTAGGCATCCCTGCCGAGAGCATAAATTATTACCCCTAACGATCCATCATAAGGCAATGATAAGCCATCACCTTTAACTGCAGTAATCATTTGGCTGCAAACATTTCCACAATTCTACAGCAAATTTGGGTTCTGCCCAACATACGAAGGGTTTCGTGTAGCAGGATTTTGCAAGGTGTGTTTCGAAGTTCTGTTTTTCATATCCCTGGCAGGTTCAGATTTCACATTGCTGAAGGGTCCTGTCCAGTTGGACTAGGTCCATAACTAAAGCTGCTACAAGAGAAGGTCAGAGATCAGAGCTTATCTCCTGGCAACACATAGGTGGAAAAGTTAAGTAGATAGGTTTGAAATGTGCATTGGATGTTCCTCTACTTGACTGGATAAGTGAACTTCCAAACTTCCAGAACAAAACAGTAACCCAATTGACTGGAATGCCACCCATCACCTTAAATATTCCTTTCCTGCACCACTCGTGCAGTGTGTAACATCATCAAACCACACTGCAATAACCAACTAACACGACACTAACAGCTCCCAAATTTGCAGTACAAGGGGGGCTTCATGCAGAGATGAGCAACACCAACTGCAGACTCCCCTTAAAGTTGTACACTCCCCTGATCTGGAACTATTGTCATATCCACATCCTGGAATTGCAGGTCCAAAAGCATTGTACATTTACAGGACTCCATCTGGCAATGAGAAGGGGCTTACTACCATTCATTAGTGGATTTCGGGATAAACCACAAATACTGAATGTGCTTGACGCTGCTACATTGCGGAAAGTGAGTAATTAGAAAATGGAAATCTAACTTGTCACTTACCTTTTAGGTGGCTGGGAACCTCTGCACAACCCCGGATTAATTTCATGAACTCCTCTGGATCAGTACCTGTTTAAATCATTTAGATTTTATGAATTGAGTATGTGCAAATAGTAAAATGGGAAGAATTCAAATTCAGCATGTAATTTTTCCTACCCAATTTCTGTATATCTGTCAACATGTTCTCCAATTTTGGCAATCTATTATTTGTTTTCATAAAGGATTCCCACATTGCCCTTCGGGTAGAGGAGCCTTTCTCCATCACAAGAGTAACAAGAAGTTTCGAACTGTGGGCCTTATTCTCTTCCTCTATCACTTTCTGCAAATAATATCAAATATATTGTGGATCAGAATGAAAAATAAACACAGGGAACTGACCTGTTCAGTGTGAGGAGCTCTCACTATAAGAATCCACTGAAATAAATTATTCAGATAGAATGAATATTCTGTAACATCTATTTCACCCTATCTGCTGCTCAGCCAGGAAGATATTAACTAATGCTAATCTTGGTTTAATTTACATGCCTTACTTTCACTTACTTAAAATCTATTGGCTTTAAAAATATACCAAACGTAGACCTTGTCCACATCATAAAAAGGGCAAATGAGGCAAATAATTTAGACTCGCGAGAAGAGAATTTCAAAAGTGGGCGCCGCCGGAGTACAGCAAAATAGAGCAAAGCTGAGGAGAATAAGACAAAGGAAAAATAAACTTAAAGAATGGAACACTAATTAGATGGATACGAAAAGCAGAAATTCTTTCAATGTATTCACCTGTCTGTAGAGTAATACAAAGCGCAGCTGGAAGCAATTGTACATTTGGAGAAAACAGCCATTCTAGAAGTTACAAAGAGGAAAATGCATCGGAGCAAATGAGCAGAACACCTATTATATAATGGAACAGGGGGAAATGGGTACAATGAAAAACAGATCGATAATGTGTACAAAAGAGGAGTTTAAGTTGACAGTAACATTAATGGGCTCATATTAAATCACTTTTCATGCTGAAATATGTACTTCCAAAGCAACAAACCAAATTAACTTTTATAGTCACAGAGCGTGGAAACAGGCCCTTTGGCTCAACTTGCCCACACCGACCAACATGCCCCATCCACTCATCCCACCTGCATGCGTTTGGCCCGTATCTCTCTCCCCAACTTTCATACTGGTGGGTTCTAAGCCACCAAGCCAAAATCTGGACCACACATCTTCCCACCCTGCCTCTTGCAAAGATGCTATTCCCTACTCTCAATTCCACCATTTCTGTCGCATCTGCTCTCTAGATGAGGTGTTCCATACTCAGATTTCCGGGATGCCCTAATTCTTCAAAAATTGGCGATTTCCCCCCTTCTGTCATAAATGGGGCACTCACATGTGTCTTCTCCGTGTCTCAGTTATTCTCTTGTTTCCCGTCCCCACAGATGCAACAAGGACAGTTCCCCTGGTCATCTGGACAGATGCATGGCAAATGCAGTATAATGTGGATAAATGCGAGGATTGGTGGCAAGAACAGGAATGCAGATTATCATCTGAATGGTGTTAGATTAGGAAAAGGGGAGGTGCAACGAGACCTGGCTGTGCTTGGACATCAGTCACTGAAAGTAAGCATGCAGGTACAGCAGGCAGTGAAGAAAGCTTATGGCATGTTGCCTTCTTTGCAAGAGGATGCGAGTTTAGGAGGAAGGAGGTCCTACTGCAGTTGTACAGGGCCCTGGTGAGCCTGCACCTGGAGTATTGTGTGCAATTTGGTCTTCTAATTTGAGGAAAGACATTATTGCTATTGAGGGACTGCAGTGTAGGTTCACCAGGTTAATTCACAGGATGGCGGGACTGATATATGATGAAAGAATGGGTCGACTGGGCTTGTATTCACACGGATGAGAGGAGGTCTTAGAAATATAAAATTCTTAAAGGATTGGACAGGCTAGATGCAGGCAAAATGTTCCCGATGTTGGGGGAGTCCAGAACCAGGGGGTCACAGTTTAAGAATAATGGGTAGGCCATTTAGGACGGAGATGAGGAAAAACTTCTTCACCCAGAAAGTTGTGAATCTGCAGAATTCTCTGCCACAGAAGGCTGTGGAGGTCAATTCACTTGATGTTTCAAGAGAGCGTTAGATTTAGCTCTTGGGGCTAAAGGAATCAAGGGATAAAGCAGGAAAGGGGTACAGATGTTAGATGATCAGCCATGATCATATTGAATGGCAGTGTTAGCTCAAAGGGCTGAATGGCCTACTCCTGCACCTATTTTTCTATGTTTCTATGTTTTCTATGTTTCTCTGAGACCGAGGTTCACATGTACCTCCTGTAAACTCATTTACTGCATTCCCAATGTTGGCTCTTGTACATCGGCTTAACTAAACTAAGACATGGTGACAATTTCACTGAATACTTACACTCGATCCACCCAGGGCAATGGGATGTCTCTGCTGCCAACCATTTCAACTCTCATTCCCATACCCATACTGACATTTCGCTCCTGGGCCTCCTTCATTGCCAGAGCTAGCCTACATGCGAATTGGAGGAATAGTAGCTCATTTCTCCTGGGTAGTTTACAACTCAGTAGTATGAATGTTGAATTCTCTCATTTGTATGAAATCTACACGCCCCTCTTGCCCCCTTCCTCTCCCATTTCATTTAACCTATTCTTCAATTCTACACATTGTATCCTTTGAGTTCACACCTTCCCTAGCCAACATTGGTCATTCCAGGGTCACCACCCAGCCAGAGGTCATTTGTGGATGGCCCCGATTGGTCCCGTTTTATCTTGCCTCCAGGTGTTCACCGCTCCCCCCCCCCCCCCCCCCCCCACCACACACACACTAAGTCTGAAGGGTCCCGATCCAAATGTCTTCTTTCTGCAGAGATGCTGCCTGACCCACTGAGTTACTCCAACACTGTGTCTATCTCTTGAAAGCAACTTGTTGCGTTACATTCAACTGCACATTTGCAATAAATATTTCACAAAAGGTTGCCGAAACATCTACCTCAAGAAAGAGAGCATCAGATTTTTAAGCATCATCATTTTTAGATGAATTTCCCCTCTATGGGCCACCTCCAGAAGCACAGCAAATGCCTCAGTGCCTGAAACTCAGGTTCAATCCTATCTTGGGGGGATACAATCTGTATATTCCCTGTGATGTGTGGGTGCTCCGATTTACTCCCAAATGCCCAAGACATACGAACTTGAAAATAACACGTGCTACAAATTCCTAAAAAAATAAATTTTGAGGAAAGGGAAGATCAAATTTGGATGAAATAATTCAAGCAAAATGCCTGTGAACTTGGATAAACTTAAGGAACTTGGAGATTACACTGATATGCACAATAAAAAGCATTTCTGCATAAACATTTCATTGTTATACAGATACAATGTGGACAGGTCCTTTGATTCACACTGTTCATCAACCACATCGGGCAAATTTGCAGCTCGTGCTTTGGTAAGTGGTGGGTTCGGGGTAGGGGAGAAAGGGCGATTGAGAATGGGGATGAATAAAATATGGGATTAATGTTGAATTAGTGTAAATATGTGATTGATGAACAGCATGAATCGAAGGACTGGTCCGTGTTGTATCTATATGATAATGAAACGTTTACATGTTTGCTCAGAAATGGTTTACATTATTGCGCATGTCAGTGTCATCTCCAAGTTCCTTCAGTTTAACCAAGTTCACAGGCATTTTGCTTGAATTATTTCATCCAAATTTGATCTCCCCTTTCTTCAAAAATAAAATTATTTTTATGCAGGAAATCACTCTCCACTTCAGTACAGAAGCAGCTGAAAATTGTCATTTTTTCCAGTTTTAAATTCCTCAGGTTTTCTGGCCTGTTTCTTTGCAGCATACTTTTGCAGTGCTTAGACCTGATGCTCTCTTGGTTTTGCGAACACAGTAGAAACCAAGTTGTGTCACTCACCGAAAGTTCTTGATCATTGAAATGCTGCTGCTCTTTCAATCGCATGCCGATTGATTTCACCTCTCCTTCAATTGCCTGCTCTAACCTGTCCCGGTAAAACTGTGTTAATCTGAACAGTTTGTAATCATCACAAGTTGCCAAGATTTCCATCAATGCAATCCTCAGATCTGTGAACATATGGAGAAAAATGGAACATTAAATGGCGGCACGGTGGCGCAGCGGTAGAGTTGCTGCCTTACAGCGAATGCAGCGCCGGAGACTCAGGTTCGATCCTGACTACGGGCACCGTCTGTATGGAGTTTGTACGTTCTCCCCGTGACCTGCGTGGGTTTTCTCCGAGATCTCCGGTTTCCTCCCACACTCCAAAGACGTACAGGTATGTAGGTTAATTGACTGGGTAAATGTAAAAATTGTCCCTGGTGTGTGTAGGATAGTGTTAATGTGCGGGGATCGCTGGGCGGCGCGGACTTGGTGGGCCGAAGGGCCTGTTTCCGCGCTGTAGAATCTAAATCTAAATTAAAAATGTGTTACCAGGATACCTTATTTCCCTTTAACACAAGGCTGGGAGCTTCTACAAATCTCATCAACTACCTCCTGAAAAACCACACAATGCACTTTCTGCATTGTTATCAATATCAGAGATTGAGGAGAGAATAGATAATCATAGTCATAGAGTGATACAGTGTGGAAACAGGCCCGTCGACCCAACTTGCGCACACCTGCGAACATGCCCCAACTGTACTGGTCCCACCTGCCCATGTTTGGTCCTTAACCATCCTGTTCTATCCATTGACCTGTAACTGTTTCTTAAATGTTAGGAAAGTCCCTGCCTCAACCAGCTCGCAGCTTGTTCCATACATCCACCATCCTTTGTGTGAAAAAGTTATTCCTCAGATTCCTATTAAATCTTTTCCCCTTCACCTTAAACCTGGCCTCTGGTCTTCGATTCACCTACTCTGGGCAAGAGGCTGTGCATTTACCCGATCTATTCCTCTCATGATTTTATACACCTCAATAAGATCACCCCTCATTCGCCTGCAATCAAAAGATATAAATTATGAGAAGCATGGATAGGGTAGTCAGTCAGAACCCTTATTTCAGGGTCAAAATATCAAACACGAGAGGGCATAGCTTTAAGGCAAGAGGACAAAGTTTAAAGAAGATGTGCGAGACAATATTTTTTTTTCAGAGGGTGGTGGGTGTCTTGAACACTGCTGGAGGTGGTGATAGGGGCAAGAACAATTATGGCTTTTAAGAGGCTTTTTGATAGCTACATGGATATATAGGGAATAGAGTGATATGGATCAAGTGCAATCAGATAAGCGTTTGTGAGCCGAAGAGCCTGTTCCTGTACTGTTCTAGGCCTCAAATCACGTCAAACTAGTGTCCTTTGCAACAAATCCATTCCGGTTTACCTCTTTTATCCCACATGTTTATTAATATATATAACTTAATATTAATGCTTCAAAACCCTCACTACCTTAGCTCAGGGCCTACCTGATCTCCTACTTGTCAAACACTTTAATTCCCCTTCCCATACTGACCTTTCAGTCCTCGGCCTCCAGCACTGTCGGTGAGGCCAAACACAAATTGGAGGAATAGCACGTCATATTTCGCTTGGGCAGTTTACAACCCGAAGGTATGAATATTGATTTCTCTAACTTCAAATAACTGTCATCCCCTCTCTCCCTGTCCCTCCCCCACCCAAGTAGTTGTACAAGTTCTAAAGTCGTCTTGTTGAGTCACATGGTCTGTAACTCGTTTTCACCTAGCCCGCCTCTAACAATGGCTTGTTTCCTTTATCATTGATACTTTTTTTGCAAATCTTTCATTCATTTGTTCTATAACTCTCTCGATATCACTATCTATAATTCTTGTTTCCATTTCCCCCGACTCTTAGTCAGAGGGGTCTCAACCAGAAACATCACTTATTCCTTTTCTCCAGAGATGCTGTCTGACCTACTGAGTTACTCCAGCTTTTTGTGTTTATCTTTCGTTTAAACGAGCATCTGCAAGTCCCTTCCCACATGTTTCATCTGCAAATTGACATTTCGGAAAATCCTGCACATGCACTCACAAATCCCTTTGAACCTCAGATTTCTGTATACTTTCCCCATTTCGAAGGACGTCTAAAGGGACCGTCCCACTTAGGCGATTTTTTAGGCGACTGTCGGCGACTGTCAAAGTCGTAGAAGATGGCCGAAATTTTATTTTACCCGACGACAATGCCGAGTCAGGTCGAGATTACAGTCTTTGGAAACATCGCAAAATTCCCACGCTGTCAATGCTTCTCCAGCGTCCTAATTGGCGCTGAAATCACTGACAAGTCGGTAAGTACGAGAGTTTTGAACTATAACATCTTGCATGGCTTACTTAAAAACCTAGCTTCACAATAACAAGTCATAAACTGGATTGACCTCCAGTTTACTAATGGCAGTATAAAAAATTTAATTTAAAAAGTGGTTAAATGGATTTTTGTGAAAAGTGTGGGCATTCTTTGAAAATGTACGGGAGATGCATATCTGGTTTCTGGGTTGCATATCTGGGTTGGGAGCCTACTTTCAATGTGATCGCTTATGGCCATAAACATCGCGAAAATTCTCACGCTTACTTGACCGTATTTAGAAGCACATATTAAAATAAGTAAAAATTTCAAGATACCATAAAATACTTGTGTTTAACCAATTTATTTACCGTCAGGACATTTGATAGGTAGATTGGAGGCGACTCCAAACTGTCGCCTCCAATCTACCTATCAAATGTCCTGACGGTAAATAAATTGGTTAAACACAAGTATTTCATGGTATCTTGAAATTTTTACTTATTTTAATATTATGTGCTTCTAAATACATCTAAGAGAAACTAGTAAACCTGGGGACACCATGCGACAGCGCCCGCAATAAACAACGATACCTGGCGACAAGCCAGCTGTCGCCGAGAAATTTCACTCCGGATAATTTCTCAGTGACGCGCTGAGATCCATTACAATTCTTGGAAGACTCCTCACAATCATGCCCGCGACATCCCGGCGAACTGTCGGCGACAGCCTAGTTGCCGGCAGTCGCCTTAAAATTGCCTAAGTGCGACAGGCCCTTTAGCCTTTATTCCCTCTACCAAAGTGCATAACTGTACACTTTGCTATGCTGCATTTCGTCAGCCACGTCTTTCCTTCTCCCAACTACCTCAACACTACCTGCCCCTCCACCTCTCTTCGTATCATCTGCAAACTTGGCCACTAAGCCATCAATTCCATTATCCAACTTTATGAACTTGGGTACTCTACTACTTTGTGAAAAACAGCACGATGTCAGGAAAACCCAGGGATGGGGAGGAGGGGGGGGGGAAGCAATTGGTTCTCACTGCCACCTAGCTCAGCAGTCCCAATACCCGAGAATTACTGTACAATTCCAGCGAGTCTCCCGATAGCAATTTCCCTTCTTGCCAGTCACAAAGTTCTCTCCTTCCAGCAAAAACACAAGAAAATAGAAACAAGAGTTAGCCACTGACCCAATCTGCTTCGCTAGTTAATATGATGGCGTACCTTCCCCAAGCCTCTTTTGTGCCAGTTCTACACAGCTCTCAATTCTTTAATCGTTCAAAAATATATCTACCTCAAGTCTAGATGTTGGGAGGTTATGTTGCAGTTATATAAGACATTGGTGAGGTTACATTTAGAGTATTGTCTTCAGTTTTGGGCACATTATAGGAAAGATGTAGTCAAGCTGAAAAGGGTGCAGAGAAGATTTACGAGGATGTTGCCAGGACTCGAGAGTCTGAGCTACATGGAGGGGTTGAACAGGCTAGAACTCTATTCCTTGGAGCACAAGAGGATGAGGAGTGATCTTGGAGGTTACAAAATCATGAGGACTAAATCAAGTAAACAAAGAGTCTCTCGCCCTGAGGAAGGGAACCGAGAACCAGAAGACATACATTTAAAATGAGGGGGGGGGAGATTTAATCAGAACCCGAGAGATAACAAAGGGTGGTGGGTGTACGGAATGGGCTGCTGGAGGAGGTAGTTGAGGCAGGTGCTATTGCAACATTTAAGAAACATTTAGACAGCTATATGACCAGGATAGGTTTAGAGGGATATGGGCCAAAAGCAGGCAGATGGGATTAGGGCAAATAGGACATGTTGGTCGGTGTGGGCAAGTAGGGCCGAAGGGCTGTTTCCATGCTGTATGACACTAGGACTATCGCCAGTTTCCATTTCAGTTCCTCTTCCTGCATATAAAATTACACACATAACATTTACACAATTTGATAGAACAGACATTATGATTTTTTTTTTAAAGTGAACATACTTGTATTCACTGCAGATCTTGATACTAGAGTCTCATTTGAATCTTCAGCCATGATGGGCAAATGGTACTTCCAATAGGTGGTTATGATACTATAATAAATGCAATCATGATAATTATACAGAGATCTGATAACAAGACATCTATTGTAAACAGGGCATCAAATCTTCCCTTCCCAACCACTATAAGAGATGCTTGCTCTCAGAGAATACAAAAGTCAAAACCATATAAATATGGGAATATGGTGAAGCTGGGAAAAAAGGTTCTTACATTAAAAAAAACATTTCATTACTTACATTTGCAGAATGTATATTTCACTGTGACTATAGATTAGAACAGTGTTAAACAATTCAAGAAAATAGATACATAATTTAGCTCCTCACAACTGCCTTTTCATTCAGTACAATTATGACATATTTTAGCTCAGTGCCACGTTCCTGCACGAACACAAAATCCCATAATATACAAAACTCTATTTTTAATACATTCAGTAATTGACCACCTATTGGCCACCATAGTGGGGGAATTCCAAAAATACACTCCCATCTGGGCGAAGACATTTCTTCTCTCTAACCCTGAAAGGCAAATCACTTATCTTGACAATTAATTGCTGCAGAAAAAGATGTAAGCAAGATGGAAGGGTTTCAGACCTGACATGTTGACTGTTTAGTTTTTCCACCAATGTAATCTGACCCGAGTATTTCCAGAATTTTCTGCTTTTGTTTCCCACTTCAAGCATGTTCAGTTATTTTTTAGTATTTTCAATTAGTTAAAAAAAAACAGATTTGCAAATACCAGATTAATTTATTGTCATATGTGCTAGGGTGCAATAAAATTCCTTGTTTGGATAAAGGTCAGAGTAAACAGTATCCAGTAAGATTGATATAGCAATTACAACAGCTAATACAAAAAAAAACAGCAAAATGGTGCATTATGAGGCAGTACCCAAGGAAACACAAAGTCCAATACAAATAACAATGAGGTAGAGTTAAGACAGAGTATATAGCAGCACCTCAGTGATGTAGGAGAAAATGCGATTAGTTCCGAAGTCTAATAGCCACTTGGAAAAAAATTGGCCAAAAAGCAAAGATGTCACAACTGTGATTCCAAAGGAAATTATGTATAGTAATAGATCCACCAGTTGATGCACATAATATTGCCAGAAAATGAAACAGAATCAAATGTTTGAAATAATTTTAAAATTCAGTCAGAGGACAAAACTATTAACATAGAAAATAGGTGCAGGAGGCGGCCATTATGCCCTTCGAGCCAGCACCGCCATTCATTGTCATCATGGCTGATCATCCACAATCAGTAACCTGTGCCAAACCTCTCCCAAAGTACAACACAAAATAACCTTACAAAATTCGGGAGACAAAAAAATCACACGGAGGAAGAACAAAGAAAATCACGGTTACTAAATAGAGCAAGAGAAATTAAAACGGCTAAAGGTTAACAAATGCCCAAAGATTGATGATCTGCATCTCAGGAGTACAAAATGTTACGTTCTTGGAAATAGCGAATGCATTTACGGTCCCCTTCCAAAATTCTTTAAACCGACAAATCAGAAGGTGCCAAATAAACACCTACCATTAGACTATAGACAATAGGTGCAGGAAGAGGCCATTCGGCCCTGCGAGCCAGCACCGCCATTCAATGTGATCATGGCTGATCATTCTCAATCAGTACCCCGTTCCTGCCTTCTCCCCATACCCCCTGACTCCGCTATCCTTAAGAGCTCTATCAGGCTCTCTCTTGAATGCATTCAGAGAATTGGCCTCCACTGCCTTCTGAGGCAGAGAATTCCACAGATTCACAACTTTCTGACTGAAAAAGTTTTTCCTCATCTCAGTTCTAAATGGCCTACCCCTTATTCTTAAACTGTGGCCCCTTGTTCTGGACTCCCCCAATATTGGGAACATGTTTCCTGCCCCTAACATGTCCAACCCCTTAATAATCGTATACGTTTCGATAAGATCTCCTCTCATCCTTCTAAATTCCAGTGTATACAAGCCTAGTCGCTCCAGTCTTTCAACATACGACAGTCCCGCCATTCCAGGAATTAACCTAGTAAACCTACGCTGCACGCCCTCAATAGCAAGAATATCCTTCCTCAAATTTGGAGACCAAAACTGCACACAGTACTCCAGGTGCGGTCTCACTAGGGCCCTGTACAACTGCAGAAGGACCTCTTTGCTCCTATACTCAACTCCTTTTGTTATGAAGGTCAACATTCCATTGGCTTTCTGCACTGCCTGCTGTACCTGCATGCTTCATTTCAGCGACTGATGCACTAGGACACCCAGATCTCGTTGTACGTCCCCTTTTCCTAACTTGACACCATTCAGATAATACGCTGCCTTCCTATTCTTACCACCAAAGTGGATAACTCACACTTATCCACATTAAACTGCATCTGCCATGCATCCCCCCGCTCACACAACCTGTCCAAGTCAGCCTGCAACCTCATAGCATCTTCCTCACAGTTCACTCTACCACCCAGCTTTGTATCATCTGCAAATTTGCTAATGGTACTTTTAATCCCTTCATCCAAGTCATTAATGTATATTGTAATTAGCTGCGGTCCCAGCACCGAGCCTTGCGGTACCCCACTAGTTACTGCCTGCCATTCTGAAAGGGACCCATTTATCCCCACTCTTTGCTTTCTGTCTGTCAACCAATTTTCTATCCATGATGAAATAATTAGTTATCCACCTCAGGAAACATGGTCGACTACAAGCAGCAACTTACATCAATGATGCTGAAGTGGAAATAGCTGGGAACTTTTAATTCCTTGGGTACTGTACGATTCACCTATGTCCCTTGTGCGGACATTGGATATTGTTTACAGAACTGATGTTCCACAATCCCTAGAAATGTGTTCTGTCTTTCCTCTTTGTTTTTATCTACTTGACTTGATTTTAAGTTGATTACATTTATAAGAATTATCCATAAGTTACCACGAGAGAAAGTTATGCCACTTGTTAAAATTGCAGATATTTCAGCTTGATTGAAGATACCCACTTGTTTTCGCTCTCAGTAGCATTTGCAATCACACGATGTTCTGGACTCCCACAACATTGGGAACATATTTCCTGCCTCTAACGTGTCCAACCCCTTAATAATCTTATACGTTTCGATAAGATCTCCTCTCATCCTTCTAAATTCCAGTGTATACAAGCCTAGTCTTTCAAAGAATGGCGAGAAAACACTGGGTGCTGCACATCAATTAACAATAGTCAGGATTTCATTGTTTCAGATGTGATAGAATCGGAGGGGCAAGACGTGGGGGTGTTGCATTGCTTGTCAGGGAGGATATCACAGCAGTACTTTGGCAGGACAGACTAGAAGGCTCGATTAAGGAGGCTGTTTGGGTGGAACTCAGAAATGAGAAAGGTTTAGCAACTCTTATAGGGGTGTATTATAGACCGCAAAATAGGGAACGAGAATTGGAAGAGCAAATATGTAAGGAGATAGCAGATATTAGTAGTAAGCACAGAGTGGTGATTGTGGGTGATTTCAATTTTCCGTATATAGACTGGGAATCACATTCTGTTAAAGGGCTGGATGGTTTGGAGTTTGTAAAATGTGTGCAGGTTAGTTTTTTGCAGCAATACGTAGAGGTGCCTACCAGAGAAGGGGCAGTGTTGGACCTCCTGTTAGGAAATGAGATGGGTCAGGTGACGGAGGTATGTGTTGAGGAGCACTTTGGGTCTAGTGATCATAATGCCATTAGTTTCAATATCATTATGGAGAAGGTCAAATCTGGACCAAGGGTTGAGATTTTGGATTGGAGAAAGGCTAATTTTGAGGAGATGAGAAAGGATTTAAAAGGAGTGAAATGGAAATTGTTGTTTTATGAAAAGGATATAATAGAGAAATGGAGGATATTTAAAGGTGAAATTTTGAGAGTACAGAGTCTTTATGTCCCTGTTCGGTGGAAAGGAAAGAATAATAATTTGAAAGAGCCGTGTTTTTCCAGGGAAATTGGACACGGTTCGGAAAAAGAGGGAGATATACAATAAATATAAGCGGCAGGGAGTAAATGAGGTTCTTGAGGAATATAAAGAATGTAAAAGGAATCTTAAAAAGGAAATTAGAAAAGCGAAAAAAAGATATGAGGCTGCTTTGGCAAGTAATGTAAAAGTAAACCCCAAGGGGTTCTATAGATATGTCAATAGCAAAAGGATAGTGAGGGATAAAATTGGTCCATTAGAGAGTCAGAGTGGACAGCTATGTGCTGAGCCGGAAGAAATGGGGGAGATATTAAACAATTTCTTTTCTTCGGTATTTACCGAGGAGAAGGATATTGAATTATGTGAGGTATGCGAAACAAGTAGAGTAGTGATGGAAATTAGGAGGATTAAAGAAGAGGAGGTACGGACACTTTTGAAGAATATAAAAGTGGATAAGTCTCCAGGTCCTGATAGGATATTCCCTAGGACATTGAGGGAAGTTAGTGCAGAAATAGCAGGGGCTATGACGGAAATATTTCAAACGTCATTAGAAACAGGGATGGTGCCGGAAGATTGGCGCATTGCGCATGTTGTGCCTTTGTTTAAAAAAGGTTCTAAAAGTAAACCTAGCAATTATAGACCTATTAGTTTGACGTCTGTGGTGGGAAAATTAATGGAAAAGATACTTAGGGACAATATATATAATTATTTGGATAATCAAGGCCTGATTAGAAACAGTCAACATGGATTTGTGCCTGGAAGGTCATGTTTGACTAATCTTCTTGAATTTTTTGAAGAGGTTACCAGGGAAATTGATAAGGGCAAGGCTGTGGATGTTGTCTATATGGACTTCAGTAAGGCATTTGACAAGGTTCCACACGGAAGGATGATTAAGAAGGTTAAATCGTTGGGTATTAATAGTGAGGTTGCAAGATGGATTCAACAATGGCTGAATGGGAGATACCAGAGGGTAACGGTTGACAATTGTTTGTCAGGTTGGAGGCCAGTGTCTAGTGGAGTGCCCCAAGGATCTGTGTTGGGTCCACTGTTGTTTGTCATTTACATTAATGATCTGGATGATGGTGTGGCAAATTGGATTAGTAAATATGCAGATGATACTAAGATAGGTGGAGTAGTTGATAGTGAGGTAGATTTTCAAAGTCTACAGAGAGACTTGGGCCTTTTGGAAGGGTGGGCTGAAAGATGGCAGATGGAGTTTAATGCTGATAAGTGTGAGGTGCTGCATTTTGGCAGGACAAATCAAAATAGGACGTACAGGGTAAATGGTAGGGAATTGAGGAATGCAGTGGAACAGAGGGATCTGGGAATAACTGTGCATTGTTCCCTGAAGGTGGAATCTCATGTGGATAGGGTGGTGAAGAAGGCGTTTGGTATGCTTGCCTTTATAAATCAGAGCATCGAGTATAGAAGTTGGGATGTAATGTTGAAATTGTACAGGGCATTGGTGAGGCCGAATCTGGAGTATGGTGTGCAGTTCTGGTCGCCAAATTATAGGAAGGATGTCGACAAAATGGAGAGAGTACAGAGGAGATTTACTAGAATGTTGCCTGGGTTTCAGCACTTGGGCTAGAGAGAGGTTGAACAGGTTGGGTCTTTATTCTTTGGAGCGTAGAAGGTTGAGGGGGGACTTGATAGAGGTTTTTAAAATTTTGAGAGGGACGGACAGAGTTGACGTGGGTAGGCTTTTCCCTTTGAGAGTGGGGAAGATTCCAACAAGGGGACATAGCTTCAGAATTGAGGGACAAAGGTTTAGGGGTAACATGAGGGGGAACTTCTTTACTCAGAGGGTTGTGGCTGTATGGAATGGGCTTCCGGTGGAAGTGGTGGAGGCTGGCTCGATTTAATTATTTAAGAGTAAATTGGATAGGTATATGGATAGGAGGGGATTGGAGGGTTATGGTCTGAGTGCAGGTAGATGAGACTAGGTCAGGGAGAATGGTCGGCGTGGACTGGCAGGGCCGGACAGGCCTGTTTCCATGCTGTAGTTGTTATATGTTATATGTTATATGTTATGGGGGAAATGCATGTATTTTCTGCATGTCTGAGGACCCGACCTCTACTTGACCCAGGTATAGCTGAGAAATCACTGAGTGAACAGTCGGGCGGGGGGGGGGGGGGGGGGGGGGGGGGGGGGAGCGCCTTAGTGAAAGGTCCGGGGGGGGAGCTGATCTGTTGAAGACGTGCGGTTCGCATTGCGACGTCACACGCTGAACACCGGCGGGGGGGGGGGGGCGCAAGCTGATCTCTCAAAGGTGCACGGGTGCCATTGTGACGTCACACGCTGAAGCCCTTCAGGAAATGGGTTAGAATTGAAAATTTTAAACTTTAAAATCTATCTAGCTTTAAAAATGTAGCTTCAATTTGAATGAAAGTAGTTTTAATATATGGCCAGGATAATGGTGAATATGGTGGTGCAAAAATTGTAGCACTATGGTGTACGGTTTTGGCTGCGCGAGCATCAAACATTAAGCTGTCCACATACACACAAACACACGGACATCAGAGTTTTAGTAATATATATAAATAGATGCAAAAATAAGGAATTTTACTATACACGAGTACATGACAATAAAGTGCCATTGAACCATTAGAAAAGATGTAAAGACCATACTTAGGTAAAACATTCACTGGCTTGATTAAAGTCAGCATGGTTTATGAAAGAAATCATGTTTAATAAATATATTTGAGTTTTGAGAATGCAATGGAGATTAAATAATGTGAAATCAGTGGGTGTGATGTATTTGTACTACAGAAGAATTTTGCAATGTTCAAACGTTGCAATGTCTTAGCACATACAACATAATACTGCAATTTCAGTGTGCTTTGTCCTGGCGTAATGCCAACAATGTTTTATTGCTGAACGTTTATCTGTAGCAATAAGATTACCTTACCTTTCTTGTCGTCATTCAATGGCAGCTGTTTGAAAAGTTCTGTATATTTGGACCACTCAATACCCTTTGCTGGTGCAGCACACATACCAGTCCGTGGTCCCAGTTCATTTCCTGCTGTCCACAGCTTTCAGTCACTATAAGGAAAAACACATAACATCTTACAAGCAAAGTAAAATAGAGCAATCCAGCATAGAAACAGGTCCTTCAACCTAATTTGCCCACGCCAAACATCATGCCCCATCTACGCCTGCCTGCCTTAGACCCATATCCTTTTAAACCTATGTCCAGATTTCTTTTAAATATTGTGATAGTACCTGCCCCAACCTCACCTGGCAACTCATTCCATATACCAACCACCCTTTGTGTAAAAAAAGTTGTCCCTCAGGTTCCTATTAAATCTTACCCCCCCCCCCCCCTCACCTGAAACCTTTGCCCCCTGGTTCTTGATTCATAATCATACTTTATTAGCCAAGTATATTTTGCAACATACGAAGAATTTCATTTGTCAGTCATACCAATACAAAAGCAACAGAACACACAAAATACATTTTTAACATGAACATCCGCCACAGTGACTACTTCGCATTCCTCACTGTGATGGAAGGTGGAAAAAAGTTCAATCTCTCCCTTCTTTGTGCTCCAGTGGTCGGGGGCCTCTAACCTTCTATTGATGGGACGATCTTACTCCCATAGCCAGCGGCAGGCCTTCCTTATCGGGGCGATCAAGCTCCTGCATCAGGGGGAATCTCAGCTCCCCCGCGCCAAGCGATCGGACCAGCGTAAGGACTTGCGAACGTCATGCGGCTTTTGGAGCTTCCCGATGTCGGTCTCAACCCAGGATGGTGAGCTCCTTGATGTTAGCGTCCGCAGGCCGCGGTTGGAGTGTCGATCCAGGCAAGGAATCGGCTCCGATGGCAAGTCCACGCCCCGCGGAAGCTCTAAGTCAGTCCTGAGCAAGGCCTCAAGCTCCACGATGTTAGGCCACAGAGCTACCGGAGATACGATCCGGAAAACAACCGCATCTCCAGGAAGGCAAGAGATTGAAAAAAGTTTCCCCGACCCCCTCCCCCACATAAAACAAACCAGAGAACATTAACACATACTTTTTAAACATACAAAAAATAACAAAAAGACAAAAAGCTGTTGGCGAGGCTGCCATTGAAGCGCCACCCGGTGTTATCCCCTACTATGGATTATCATTCACCCTACCTATTCACCTCATGATCTTATACACTTGCATAAGATCACCCCTAATCCTACTGCACTACAAGGAATAAAGACCTAGCTTGTGCAAACTCTCCCAAGAGCTGAGGGTCCTCATCCTTGCACCATCCTCATAAATATTCTCTGCATCATATGTTTCCTATAAAAGTGACCTAAACTAAATACAAAACTCCAAATATGATCTCACCAATGTGTTGACCAACTATTAACATAGTTAACATAGTTAATAGTCCATACTGTAGTCCATACTTTGATTTATGGTCAATGTGCCAAAAACCTTCTTGACCACCACCTAAGGAACAATGCCACAACACCACTTTCAAAGAATTATGTACCAATCTGCCGTGTAGGTTTTGCCCTGGTTAGACTTCCCCCAATGCAACACCTTACAATTATGTGCATTAAATTCCATTAACCATTCCTCAGCCCACCTGCCAAACAAATCACAATCCTGCTGCAATTTTTCATAATCATCTGCACTATTTATGATACCACACACTTTTGCACCATCTGCAAATCTGCAAAGCATGATCTGTACATTTTCATCCAAATCATTGATTTCGTTTCTAAGGAGGCCTATTCTCTCGATAGTCACCCTTTTTTCCTTAACATACTAATTACATTTCTTTGGTATCCCTTAATATTATGTGCCAGAGCTATCTCCTGTCTCCCCCCCCCACCCCCCCCCCCCCCTTTTGCTCTTCTTATTTACTTCATAGGTACGTTCCCATAATTCCCCCAGGGATAAATTTGACCCCAGCTTCCTTTACCTACCCATGTCTTCTTTTTCCTGACCAGAACCTCAATTTCTCTCATCTCCAATCTTCGCCCTTCGTATGCTTTGCCCTTCATTCAAACAGGAACATGGATGCCCCCAACTCTTGTCACAACACTCTTGGGGGGAAAATCCTTTGCTGGCAAACAATCTACTCCAATCAACTTGAAGTTACTGTCTAGTAACAAAGTTGGCATTGCCCCAATTCAGAATTTTAACAAGTGGTCCTGCCCTGTCTTTACAAATAACTATCTTAAAGCTAATAGAACAGTGATCCTGGTCCCTAAAAGTTCACAAACTAACACTTCCGGCACTGGCCCTTCTCAATTTACAAAAAGAAGATCCAGCTTTTCCTCGTGTACCTCTCTCCACATATTGCCCAAGGAAACCTTTGTGAACATTCCACCCCGCTCAAGCCCTCGGCACTATGACAGTCCCCATCTATATTGGGAAAGTTAAAATCCCCCAGTATGACTACCTTGTCAGCCTTTTAGCTACCTGTAATCTCTTTGCTTATTTGCTCCTCCAATTACCACTGATTATTTGAGGATCTGTAGAATACTCCCAAAACAGTGAAGACCCTCTTTATCATTTCTTAACTCCACCCATACAGACTGACTGGATGAACCATCAATAATATAACCGTAGACTACTGTCATGACATTCGCCTTAATCAATAAGGCACACCCCTCCTCCATCTCTCATGTAGAAACTGTACCGTGGAATATTAAGTCACCAGTCCCATCCCTCTCTTTGGCATGTTTCCGTAATGGGTACAACATTTTAATCGCACCTACCTATCCATACCGCGAGCTCATGTTCCTTACTCATCAGGCCTCTCACCTCAAAATAAGTGCGATTCAATGCGACAGTCCTTCCTCGCTCCATGACAGTTCTATTCTGTTCTCTGAACTTTCAGAACAAACCACACCGACTTCCAGCCTCTCACCTGCCTCAGTCCTGCATTGAATCTCACCCCCTGCCAATTTGTATGAAAATATAGTTTCATGAAGCTTGCGATAATTCATCGCTTCTACTTTAAGATTTTTTTTAAAGAAAATGAAATCATTCTGAGCTTTTTCGGAGTCTACGTTTCTCGTTTGTAAATTATCATAAATTATATGTTAAATTTCGCGGGCATATTATTGGAAAAGCTTAAGTTTTAACTGCTTTACATTCTCCAGCGCCATAACAGAGAAAAGGAACTGGCAAGGGGGTAAACCTTGGCCTAAAATTACTCCTACCTTTTTCGCTTCATGCCCACACGTCCTCCTCACCGCACATCTGACGGACACTTTAACTGGCGGAGGCGACCCGGGCCCAACGTGGGCCCACCTCCAAAAATCGCACAAGCTACCGACAACAATATTTTCGCCTCGAACGAAACAGTGCGCTCCTCTTCCGTCTTCACATCCAAGCTGAGCATGCGCGTGACAACAACACCAATGGCTTCCTTTAACGCTCTATTATCTTTGCTTTAAAGTGCCCTCGGTGTAGTCGGACCTTCCATTGGCTGACTGGATGACTCAGACTCACCTACCGAACGTCGCTACGCAGTCGCCTTTGCGGTCTGGACCTGGTTTGGATTGGATGAGGGGAGAGGGGATATTGCAATGATATCCCGTTTCAAGGATAGAGTGGCTGCGGGGTTTGTGCGTGGGCGTAAAAGCCAATTAAAGATAATCATTCAGGTCGTTTACTGTCTCGTGGAAATCGGACCCGCCTTAAAAGAATGACCTTTCACGTCGGCGTAGGCCTTCTCCCTGATGTTTACTGCGCCATTCTGCACTAGACACGGAACATATTTTTTTTTAACCATACTATCTTGGGATTCCAAGCTTAGAACCTGCTGCACCGAGATAAATATCAGTGTGGTGATGATTTTTTTTTCAATTTGTTCTACTTCCTGGTTTGTAAATGGATGTTAATTGGAGAAATTAGAGAAACAAGAACCTGCAGATGCTAGTTTAGAAAAAAAAAGGCACAACGTGTTGGAGTAACTCAGCAGGTCAGGCAACATCTCTGAAGAATGTGGATGGGCGACATTTGAGGTTGCCACACTTCTTTGGGCTGAATGGGGGTGGGGAGAGAGCTGGACTTATCAGGCTTTGTTCTGCCATCTTCCAGCTTTCTCTCCCTTCCCCTCACCACAGTCAGTCTGTACAAGCATCCCAACATGGAATGTCACCTATCCATGTTCTCCAGAGATGCTGCCTGATATGTTGAGTTGGTCCATAACATTGTCATTTTTTTGTAAACCAGCATCTGCAGTTTGTTGTTAGTCAGTTTCACTGCTTGAGAAATCTCAAGATGTGCCTAGTTTGAAGATGTTCTACTCTCTCCTAGTTAATGGTCAATTTATTTGTCACATACACATAAATGTGCAGTGAAATGAAAGATTACCCACAGTCCAACAATAAGACCAATAAAAATAAGCAAGAAACATCCATCACAGTGAGTCTCCTCCAGTCACCTTCTCACTGTGATGGAAGGCCAGAATGTCTTTTCTCTTCCCCTGCCGTCTTCTCCCGCGGTCAGACTTGAAGTTGCCAAGTCGGGGCGGTCGGGGCTCCCGACATTGAAGCCCCCGCTGGGCAGAGAAAATCCCGCGGCCTTTTCCAGGCCGTGCCGGATGGTGAAAGGTCCGTGGCGGGCCGACCCAAGCCCCGCGATTCAGGGCGGGCGAAGACGCTGCCGCTGCCGGAGCTCCCGATGTCGGCCCCCACCCAGGAGCCTGCGAGCTTCCGACGCCCACTTGGCCCGCGGCCGAAGTAGCCTCCGGAGACGAGTCGCAGCCGCTCCCGCAGCGCCACTACAACCTCCGAAGGCAGCCAGCTCTGCAGTTGGTGAGTCCGGTCCGCGGGCTCTGCAAACCAGAGCCCCAGATGGTCCCAGCTGGAGGCCGCCAGCTCCAGGTGTTTGGCTGATGGTAGGCCGCAGCGGGAACGGAGACACGACCCAGAAAAAAAGGTCACGACTCCGTTCGGAAGAGACAATTTTACAGTTTCCCCCCACCCTCCCCCCCCACATAACACACAACCACAAAAAACACTACATCATATCTAAACACTAAAATTAAGACAAAAAACAACAAAAAACACAAAAGACAAATGGACTGCAGGCAAGCCGCAGCTGCTAGGGCAGCGCAGACCACCTAGGGGAGTTCTGCGAGACCCTCTCTCACTGCTCCCCCTCTGTGATTCCTGTAGCACTCCTGCTCCACGACCATCTTCTGATCTGATACGAGTTGCTACCACAGACACGTATGTTTCCTCAGCATTTGTCTGTGCTGTCATCTTGTGCATGTGGCTTCCAGTTCTGCTTCAGGCCTCCCAGTATAGCTCCAAAAAGAATTTCACATTCATGCACTCAAGCCACCTCTCCTCACAACAGTTCTCTTTCAGTGCCCTGTGTTCTACATTCTTTGCCATGTGCTGGCACCAGCAGGCCCTCATTCTGTCCTTCCTGCAGCTCTAGGCCTCTCTCACTCAGACCTGCAATAGACCACACTTTCAGTCAATGTTTCATCACTCACCTGACCTTCACTAAAGATCACAAGCTTGACCGCCACTAGACTCATCCCTTCATTGACTGTCCTTGACACATCCGTGCTCCTGACTGGCTGGAGGGTTCACTGCTGGATTGTGTCACATGCCTGAATGCCATGACGCTGCGATCCATAACCATCGGTGTATGCAGCAGCAATGCTCACCACCTTCCCAGGCTAGGCTCACTGATGCCAACCTTCACTGTGACACTGGCCACCTCCATGCCAGGCCTACCGATGCTGCTCCCACCTGCGGCCCTCATGGCCTACCAATGCAGACGCCACTGTCAACCATCAAAGCTTCCTCGGATGCTCCCAGGTTAGGGCCACTGGCTTTGAAGGTACTAACTGCCAATCCTTACCTCACCCGCCATCCCCCCCCACCCACCCACCTGTCTCCATCAGTAAGGTCATTAACTCCACTATCTTCCTGGTCGTGGGTTTCCACGCTGCCGGCTCCAAATTCTTCAGGTTGTCTGACTTTACTGGGTCCCACTGCTCCCTCCTTCCAACATGTGACCCAACTGGTTCCTACTGCCCTCCCCCTGTGCCAACAATGCCATTACTCCTGCCCCCCACTCCTCATAACCCTATCCCCACCTCAGACCCGGGTCTGATGCCCTGTTACATTTGTTTGAATATGATAATGTTAGTAGGTTTCCAGTGCCTATCTACACAGTAAGATCTTTTTTTTAAATTTTCGGCATACCTCTTCCATGAAGACCATATCCGGTAATTCGCTCTATTTAAAAACCCATCAGTGTTTCATTGACATGTACAATGACTGAACATCTGGCCCACTTGGATAAATAATCCCAAAGATTCGGTAGCGTGAAGACATATTTCATCTCAGTCAAGAATGGCTCTCTTCTTGCACCTGCTACTTCCACTCACCCCAACAAAAGACTATTGCATCTACTGTGTACCTTTCAATGAGATCATCGCGTTCTAAACTCTGGAATGTAGTGATCTGGTCTGCCTCATTGTTTCACAGAATAAGCTACCACATCAGGAGCAGTCTGTTGATCCTTCACCCTGCTCTTTTCATCATAAATATGTTCTTTGGGAGGATGATCAGACCTTTATTCAAAATTCCAGATTGTGATGCTGAAGTATAAGATCAATGAGGATCTTGCCAGATCCAGTGACTTAGGTTTGATCTTGTTATTTTATGCAGCCTGGATGGAGTCTGAATTTTATCTCTGTTGCTGACTTAGTTTCCTGTGCGCTCTGGTTTTCTTCCACACTTCAAGGTCCTCCCCCTGAGGATATTTGTCAATAAAGTCATTTCTCACAGCTGAACCCAAGATAAAGTAATCTCTCAAATTTCCACAGTTCAGCCTCATCCAATGATCAGCCTTCACTTTAAAGTTCGATTTATTTTGGAAGTATGAAACAGTCCTATGATTTAGTTATCTCTCTCTGTTCTGGTTGACTTTGACAATTAAAAATAGTAACATTAATTTGGTTTCTCCTTCCACAGATGCTGCCTTAGAAAAGTGACTCCTGCATTTTCTTTTCCGGCATTTGTAGTGTGTACTTAGCAACTGATTTTCATTGATCAGAATGCAACAATATCATCTGACTTTTTATCAATTTATCCCAATGGCAAAATGGCTTCCTTGGGTGACTACCATTTATGTAGTTCAGATTGCAGCTGTAATGACCTTCACACTTAATGTAGCATCGTGAATGTATTTGAGACCAAGGAGTTGTGTGTAACATGATACAGCAGTGTGCAACAATACCCCACAACAAGTGGGTGTGGTCCAAACCTGAAAAAATATTAATATATCCACAGAATAGATTGCCAGCGTAGCTATTAATGCAATGTGAAACTGAAAGGCAATTCAGGTGATTATTTTAAGTGCTTCAACATGTGACTGATCGGTCTTGCAACTTCTTGCAGCCAGTCAAGCATTTGGCAGGATGTTTAAAGAATAAATGGACAAAAAACTCCCTTCTGATGGCTGAACTGGGCTGGAGAAACTACCAAAAATTCAAATTTTCTATGCAGTGGATATCATTAAGGAATTACCCAATATTATCACTTGTATTTTTGTTTTAGATTTAGATTTTATTTATTGTCACATGTACCAATTAAGGTATAGTGAAATTCGAGTTATCATATGTTGAGAATATGAGTAGAGCTGCGTGCTCTAGGATGGTGCGATGTGAAAATGCATGCCCTGTACTCTGTACAACATCTGTCTAAATGCATCCAGACAGGTATATTGCCGGTTGCACATCATTTAATTTCCATTTTTAAATACTAATTCTTCTTGGATGTTTCTGTCAGGTGATATTCGCATCATCATTCTTCATAGTGGAGACCTTATTAGGGATTATTCAGGGGTTATGAAATTATGTGGAAGTAACAGCAATGAATTCACGACAAGAACCAGTCTTCAGGCCATCTGTCTGAATGTATATTGAAAGATGTACTCAGATAAAATTAATATGACAGCTTCACAAAAAGATACTCCTGCTGTACATTGGCAAGACAAAGCATAGATTTGATGACCATTTCGCTGAACGCTTGCGATCGGTCTGCCAAGGCCTACTGGATCTTGAAAAAACAAGATACAGACAACATGGATGAGGCATTGTAAAGTATGGATAAAATTGAATGGAACACCAGAAGAGTCAAAAGTGATCGTGGTGAGAGAACTAAAAGACGGATCAATACAGATGACTACACGTTCTGACGACAGCGGACAGAATGGAAGACATTGCATTCGTATCAAGTGGATTAACGCTAAAGGAATTTCACCAACGAATGGATGAAAGGACTGGACAGTGATTATCTATTTCCGTTTGGAAACACTGAGGATGAGGATTTTATAGACAATAGTTCAAATGATGTGGAAAGTTTGCACAACTTACATAAATGTGAACAATTAAGCTTTAAGACTTTCGACTATATAGAGCATAAACTGTCTGACATTGAGATGGAATTGACCCAGAGAATCATTTCTAGAGCAACATTAACAACAACTGTGAATATTACACTGAACATCAGTTCAACTGTAATGTGAAACTGCAAGGAGTATTATCATTAATACACCTCAACAGTAGAAGCCTCTACACCAGTTTTGAAAAAATCAAAGAATATTTGAGACAATTTGATAAGAGGTTCAATGTAATTGCGATATCTGAGACTTGGCTTAGTGGAGACCAAGATGTTGATGTTGCACTGGAGGGATATGAGATGTTTTTTGTAAATAAGGCCAATAAAAGAGGAGGGGGAGTTGCCCTGCATGTTGATACAGACCTCAAATGCAAAGTTGAAGGCAGCATGACAACAACCATAGACAATATAATGGAAAGTATAACTATTGAAATTGATGTGGAAAAAGCCAAAAATATAATCTTAAGGTGTGTATATAGAACGCCAGGATCAGACATTGATCAATTTAAGGACAAGATAGCTGAAATGTATGATGATAAATGATAATAAGGTAATATTTATATGTGGTGATTTCAATATCGATTTGTTAATCCCAAATGGTCACGCAAAGACACTAGATTTTATTAACATAATGTTCAGCATTAGCCTATATCCCATGATTATAAAACTAAGTAGAATAACAACAGGCAGTGCAACATTGATAGATAACATATTTACAAACGTTATTGATAGAGAACTTGTGGGTGGATTGCTTATAAATGATATAAGTGACCACCTACCAGTCTTTGCCATTCTGCAGAAGGACCTTAGATTCAAAGCTGATACTAATGCATGCAAACTGGTATGACACAGAACACAGAAAGCCATCAATGCATTTAAGGAAGACTTAACGAAACAAGACTGGAAAGACGTTTATGTTGATGAACCAGACAAAGCCAACAAAGCATTCCTGGCTATATTAACAGAACTCTATGAAAAAAAATTGCCCATTAAAAAAATCCAGAGGGAAGCATAAATATGTAAATAAACCATGGATCACAAAGGGGCTGCAAAATGTACTCCACAAGAAATTCCTAAAATGTAGAATAAAAGAAAATGAAAATAATTATAAGAGATATAAAAATAAATTGATAAGCATTATGAGATGTAACAAGAAGGAGTACTATAGCAAATTGTTGGGAAAAAATAGAATATTCCGGGAACATGGAAAGTGATCAACAGCATAATTGAAACAGGTATTGGGAAAGTAGATTACCCCAGCTACTTTGTTAAAAATCATAATATAACTATAAATAACATAAAAGAGGTTGCTGATGAATTTAATGACTACTTTGTAAAAGTTGGGCTTACCTTAGCAAATGAGATTACTAAACCGAGTAGCAAGGAAGGTCTAGAATATGAGAGCTCTGATAAAAATGTTCACTCCATGTTTCTCAGTGGAGTAGACGAAAATGAAGTCATTGATATTGTTAATAAATAGAGAAACAAAAAATCTACTGACTACAATTCCATTCATATGACACTAGTCAAAAATATTATTGAATGTATAGTAAAACCGTTAACACATATATGTAATCAATCCTTTCTCACAGGCACATTTCCAAACAAAATGAAAATAGCGAGTCGTTCCTATTTACAAGAATGGAGACAGACATTTATTTTCAAATTACAGACCGATATCTCTGCTTCCCCAATTCTCAAAAATATTAGAAAAATTATTTGTACTTGAAAACTTGAAAATTACTTGAAAACTTTATTGATAAACGTAACATACTAAGTGACCACCAGTATGGATTTCAAGCTAAGCGGTCTACCTCACCAGCGCTAATGGAACTAGTAGAGAATATTTCAACTGCAATTGAAAATAAAGAATATGCTGTGGGAGTATTTATATAATCTCAAAAAAGTGTTCGATACCATTGATCATGGTTTACTGATGAATAAGCTAGAAAGATATGGTATTAGAGGAGTAACATACTCATGGTTGAGAAGCTACCTTGAAAACAGATATCAGTATGTTCAAGTAAATAATTTTGATTCAGAACTTATGAAGTTACCTGTGGGATTCCGCACAGCTCGGTGTTGGGTCCAAAGCTCTTTTTACTCCATATAAATGATATTTGTAAGGTGTCGAAATTGTTACATTTAGTTATATTTGCGGATGACACAAATTTATTTTGTTCAGGGAAAAACTTGAAGCAACCTTTGGACACAGTTAAAGGGGAATTGGAAACCTTAAAGAAGTGGTTTGATACTAATAAACTGTCGTTAAATCTAATAAACAAAATTTATTGTGTTTGGAAATCGTAAAATAAATTATGAGGTAACACTTATGATTACTGATGTACAAATTGTAAGAGTGTATGAAAATAAATTCTTGGGAGTGATAATAGATCATACTCTGTTGGAGGTATCACAAAATGCTGGAGTAACTCAGCAGGTCAGGCAGCATCTCTGGAGAGAAGGAATGGGTGACGTTTCGGGTCGAGACCTTTCTTCAGTTATTCCAGCATTTTGTGATGCCTTCGATTTGTACCAGCATCTACAGTTATTTTCCTACATAACTGTTGGAAACCTCACATTAAACATATCAAATCAAAACTGCCTAAATCCATTGCAGTACTGCACAAAATTAAGGACATCTTGAATCAAAATTCATTATTTACTGTATATTGCTCACTCATTGTTCCATACATTACATATTGTGTGGAAGTATGGGGAAACGCCTACAAAATTAACACTAATTCAATCTTTATACTGCAAAAAAGAGCCATAAGAATTATCAATAAGGCTGGTTATAATGACCCAAACAACCCATTATTTATGAAATCATACGCTCTAAAATTTATGGACCTAGTAGCCTTTAATACTCTACAAATAATGTTTAGAGCAAAACAAAGAACACTTCCTGACTGTATCCAAGTTTTTTTTTAGTGAGGGAGAGCAGGTATCCATTCACTCAGGGGAAATTATATGTTTGAAAAAAAGAGAGTAAGGACAAATGTGAAAAATAAATGTGTGACTGTTAAAGGGGTCAATTTATGAAATAGTTGCAACAATGAATTAAAAGAGTGTAGTAATATGTGTAAATTAAAGAAAATGTTCAAAAAAAGTCTTCCGGTGGGGCTATGCTCTGATAAAGCCACGCGTCAACTAGCTCCGAAGAAAATCCGATCTTAAAGGGGAAAGAACGGGACGGGTCCACTGAAATTTGCCGATAACTTTCAACGAAGGGTGAGTGAAGCTATTAGACTGTGACTCCTACCGTTTATATGTCGATAAGTCGCACTCCCCCGTTAAAAACTGCTGCAAAACGAGCTGGCAAGGCCAGGCTGTCGGAAGAGGAATCAGGCCAGATGGAAGCATCAGCCTCAGCCTCAGCCTCAGCCTCAATTCCAGTGCCGACCCAAGAAGAAATTCCCAAACAGTCCCGAAAGCCACAGCCTAAAAAAATTGGATTGGAGGAATTTCGAACCATAGTTGGTGAGGAGCTTTCAAGTATGAAGGATGATTTTCAGGAAATGAAAGATGAATTAATATCGTTGAAAGGATTGAAGGGAGAAATATCAACTATCATCAGTGAGAAGTTATCATCAGTGAAGAAAGAAATATGTGATAGTATGAACGAACATATGGTGGAAGTAAACTCTAAACTACAAAAGCTGGATTCCGACTTTACCAGTAAGTTGCAGCATATTACTACTACGGTACATCAACATGACGAGGCTATACGCGAGTTGGAAGTTCTAGCTGAGACAAGCGCTGATACAACAAAAAGGGTATTAACGGAGACTCAACGCCTATCTGATCTACTAGCGAAAGTAACCGAGAAATGCATTGACTTAGAGGGTCGCTCTAAACGTCAGAACCTAAGGATTGTTGGAGTTAAAGAAGGCCAAGAGAAAGATAAAAACCTCTGTGATTTCACTGCTGAACTCCTACGGGATGTTTTGAAATTGGACACAAAACCTTTGCTGGATCGAGCCCACAGAGCACTGAGAGCTCGGCCAGCTGCTGGCGCTCCCCCAAGGCATCTGATATTAAAGGTACACTACTCTCACGTCTTAGAAGATATTCTGTCGAGAATCGCTATCAACAGAAACTTATCATTCCAAGGCGACAATATCCGTATTTTTAGAGATTATCCTGCTGAGGTGGTTAAGAAAAGAGCACTTTTTAATGAGACAAGATCAATTCTGAGGAAGATCCCATCGCTCAGATTCGGAATGTTGTACCCGGCCAAACTGCGAGTCACCTACAAGCAGACAGAAACCTTTTATACTGATCACAATAAAGCATTCGAATTCGCCCGAGAGATTGAAAACTCGCTGAAGGGGTGAATACCACTCCACAGCTGTAATCACTGGCAGAGAACTGATTGGGCTATAAGGCGTTATAATTTAAAGTTCCAAGACCAGTGAATAAGCTATATGACTATTAATCTTTATTAACTACTATTAATAAAAAAATATAATTAATCACTACCAATAAGAAGTTCAAGTAACACTTGACTCATGTAAATTTTACTTTTAACATTTAACTAATACACCCTAGGGGGGAAAACTGGCCTATTTTGGATTAAATTTCTTTGGGCCTGTCCTGTTTATTTCCCCTTGCTTCTAAAAATATATATATTTTAAAACGGGAAAAAAAAATAAAAAATAACTGTGTTAAAAAACGGAGCTAGTATTAATTTTTTTTTACATCTTACGGAAGTCCTTAGATTTTTTGCCACCTTAGGGTGGCTAACACTAACTGCACTAATTGTAGTTGTAGTTTTAGTTGTCTCTTCTTTTTTCCTGCACTCTTTTAACCTTTTATATATTGATTTTTTTTTTAGATTTAACTTTTATTATGTCATTTTTCAGAAATTATATACTTTTGGGAGATATTTCCGGGAGGCACTCTACGCTGTACAAAAGATCATCCACCCCTCATTCAAGAAAAATGTGGTAGTCCGGGTGCCAGACCATTTGCTTTATTATAGCCCATTTATCGGTTAAGATGCAAGATTCTATTAGGAAAACAGGGGTTAAAGGTATTACATTTTGTAGTTGGAATGTCAAGGGTGTTAATGAACCAATTAAAAGAGGTAAAGTACTTTCACATTTAAAATCTATTGATGCAGATATAATGTTCCTTCAGGAAACTCATCTTAAAAATGTAGCACATAATAGACTGAAAGGCAAATGGATTGATAAAGTATTTCACTCATCGTTTCCCTTTAAATCAAGAGGTGTTGCTATTTTAATTCGTAAGGGTATACCATTTATAAATACTTCCTCTATAGTCGACACTGAAGGTAGATATGTTATATTAGTGGGAGAACTATATTCTACAAAATTGATATTGGTGAATGTCTACGCACCAAATTTTGATAATCCGTTATTTTTTTTAAAAATATTTAATACCATTCCAGAATTTGGACAATATAACTTGATAATTGGAGGAGATTTAAATTGTACATTAGATCCTTATTTGGATAGATCTTCAACTCAAAGGAAAACAAAATCCAAGTCGTGTGAATTATTAAACTCTTATATAAATAATGCAAATATAAAAGATGTTTGGAGGATTGATAATCCTTCAGGCCGAGAGTATTCATTTTATTCACCTGTGCATAAAACTTATTCAAGAATTGATTATTTCTTGGTGGACTCCAAACTTATTCCTTATACGTATAATTCAAAATATCATAATATTATTATATCCGATCATGCCCCTTTAACATTTAGGGTAAAACTCCAAGGAGTAACGGGGAAACAGACTAATTGGAGATTTAATCCGCAAATCTTAAATGAAAAAGCATGTTATGACTATCTTAAATCGCAATTTGAGATTTTTTTTAACGCAAAAGACCTCCCTGAAACACCTGCGTCCCTGCTTTGGGAAACATTTAAAGCGTTTGTGAGAGGATGTATTATTGCTTTTCAAGCGTCTCAAAACAAGAAGAACCGAGCTGAACAGAATGACCTGGAAAGTCAGATAAGACAGTTAGACATAACAAATGCCATCGCTCCCTCTATTGAAATACATAATAAAATTGCAGTTCTCAAATATAAGTTAAATTATATCCTTTCAGCTCATATTTTAAGGCTTTTTCAATATACTAAACAAAAACATTTTGAATTTGGAGATAAACCACAGAAATTGCTAGCACGTCAACTCCGTAAATTAGAAGATGATTCTACAATTCATAAAATTAGATCAGAAAATGGAGATTTGCTTAAACTACCTAAGGATATTAATCAGAGATTTTTGCAATTTTATCAGTCATTATATTCATCAAAAATAACAGATACTTCTGCGCAGATGCAAATGTTTTTGCAGGAATGTAACCTTCCTGGTTTGAATGTGAGTGATAGAAATTTACTGGGCGCAGAAATAACTATGAAAGACGTTGAAGAGACTATTAAATCCATGAAAAATGGGAAGACTCCTGGCCCTGATGGCTTAAATAATGAATTTTATAAAAAATTCAGTGGTTTGATCTCTCCACGTTTGCAAACTGTATATAGTCACGCCTTTAAACAACAGAGATTGCCACAAACTCTGACTGAATCAACAATAATCCTCATTCCTAAAAAAGATAAGGATTCTGAAGACCCTGGTTCGTATAGGGCGATAGCTCTTTTAAATACTGATCAGAAGATATTAGCGAAAATCTTAGCTCAGAGATTAAGTCTAGTTATAGACAAATTGATACACCCCGATCAATCAGGCTTTATAGCCAAACGATATTCATTTTTCAACTTGAGACGCTTGTTTAATATAATTTATTCAAATAGACTATTAAATGAAGATTTAGCAATCATCTCGCTAGATGCTGAAAAAGCATTTGATCAAGTAGAATGGCCCTATCTTTTCTCAGTGATGGAAAAATTTCAACTAGGTGAAAATTTTTGTGCATGGGTGAAACTTTTATATACATCCCCAACAGCTAGAATATTAACTAATCAAATGCTGTCATCTAAATTTCATTTAGCTAGGGGTTGTAGACAAGGATGTCCACTATCACCACTTTTATTTGCCCTTATTATAGAACCACTTGCTGAGAGTATTAGATCAAATTCAGATATTTATGGCTACAACACTAAACATACAACCAATAAAATTTCTTTACATGCGGATGATGTATTAATATATATTACAAAGCCAGAAATTAGCATTCCGAATTTATTAAATCTCATAACTCAATTTGGTTCATTTTCAGGTTATAGAATTAACTGGTATAAAAGTGAAATTATGCCAATAATGGAGCATAATCCGGCCATACTTCAACAATTTCCTTTTAAAATTGCCTATGAAAAGTTTAAATATCTTGGAATTTACGTGACTAGGAAATATACTTCTTTATTTAAATCAAATTTTCCTCCTTTACTTGCTAAATTACACAGAAATATCCAATTTTGGAAAACACTTCCTATATCATTAGTTGGTCGTAGTAATGCTATAAAGATGATCTTTCTTCCACAGCTATTATACTTATTTCAAGCAATTCCGATCTACCTTCCAAAAAAGTTTTTTTTAAAAATTGATTCAATTGTTACTAATTTTATTTGGGACTACAAGACTCATAGAATAAATAAAAGACACTTATGTAAGTCTAAAATTAATGGAGGAATTGCTTTACCTAACTTTTTATTTTATTATTGGGCGGTTAATATTAAAAATATAACCTGCTGGTTGGATGATTCTGATCAACAATCGGATTGGTTAAAGATGGAGAAAGAGGATTGTTTACCATTCGATATTGGTGCGATCCTCTTAGCTCCAATAAATTTAAATAAAAAAACATATGGAGGTAATCCCATTATACATAGTGTTATCCGTACCTGGAAACAATTAAAGCTTACGTTAAAATTGAGTAAATTATCTGTTTTCCTTCCTATTGCGAATAATCCTTCTTTTAAACCGTCTGTCTTAGATAGAGGCTTTGCTCAATGGAAAAGTTATGGAATCAAAAGGGTGGGAGATCTTTATCATAAGGGAACTTTTCTTTCGTTTCAGGAGTTACAGCAGAAGTACGGATTACATGTTAATAATTATTTTAGATATTTACAACTTAAAGATTATGTAAAATCACACATGCAAGAATATAAGTTTAGAGGTCCAGAAACACTTGATGTATGCCTGAATCGACATTATAACTCAAATAAATTAATATCTTTTATTTACAATATTCTCCTTGACATTGACATTCCGTCATCAGAATCTTATAGACGAGCATTGGAGGACGAATTGAATCAATTTATAATGCAAGATATATGGGATGAAAGTTTACAACATATACATCAATGTTCATTGAATACTAGACATTCCTTAATACAATTTAAAATAATACATAGATTACATTATTCGAAGACGAAATTAAATAGGATTTTTCCTAGTATCTCTCCTATGTGTGATAAATGTCAATTTCAAGAAGCTAATTTAACTCATATTTTCGTAACTTGTATAAAAATGCAAAACTTCTGGTTGGAGATTTTTAAAATAGTTTCTAAAGTTATTAATAAAAAATTAGATATGGACCCAAAATTAATTATATTAGGATTATCAGAACATACTACAAATTTTACAGTAAGTCAGGTACATTTTCTTGATTACAGTCTAATAACTGCGAAAAAACTAATACTTAAATTTTGGAAAAAACCAATAACCCCCACAATTAAAATGTGGACTATGGAAATGACAGAGACCCTGCATTTGGAAAAAATAAGGTTTGCCTTAATCGACAAACCTGAGTTATTTTTAAAAATATGGTCTCCATTTATTGAATTTTTAGAAAAGTAAATGGGTTTGGCACAGGACTAAAATAAAAAAAATTTAAATAAAAAGTTGAAACTTGAGTTGGGGGTTGGATGTACAGCTGTGGTTTTTGTCTCCCGGATCTACTCCCGTTCATTTTTATTGTTAGATCCTTTTTTTTTTTTTTTTAACCCTCTTACTCTCTCTCCCCAAGTTTATAGTTTTATATTTTTATTTTTACTTTCTCTCTTCAAAAATTTAAAAATTGAAGCTATGTAAGAACTTTGTAACAAATGTGTTTTTTCTTATTTCGATTTGTACATATGCTTTTCAAAAATAAAATATTTCAAAAAAATATATATATATATTATATTTGAAAGATACAAAATATGTGATCAACACTGAGAAATGACTGACATGACAGAAATGACGTTTCTTGATTATAATTGTGTTTCTTTCTATGTTTTGTTTATCTGCTTCTGACATGATTTTTTAAAATTTTATTTTGTTTTATTGTTTGGTTTCACTGCTATTTTGGCTAGTTAGGGTAATGCTTTGTTAAGTATTAAGGGGAGGCACAATAAGCTTTGGCCTCTGCCTACATCTTTTTTTTGGTCAGAGAATATCATGTGTGATTATATTGTTTTATTTTTGATATAATGATTTTGTACTATTTAACTTTCACAACTGTATGGTCAATCTGTTGCATTGTATTGACCGGAAAAATAAATAAATAAATAAATTGATTTAGTCTCCCGATTGCTAACCATTTTAGCTCTCGTTCCCATTCCCATACCAATTTTTCTGTCTTGGGCCGAAACTATTTTCAGAGTGAGGCCACAAGTACATTGGAGAAACAGCACCTCATATTTCGCTTCAGTAGCTTGCAACCCAGTGGTATGTATGTTGAATTCTCTAATTTTAGGTAACTCGTACAAACACTCCCCTCCCCCCCCCCCCTCCCCCCCTTCCTCTACTAAAGGTTGGTTAACAAATTCCACTGTTTGCAATGAAGTATCCCATTTGGGAGCATACTGACCCTAGCTAACAATCGGCCGATCAGGGAACCACCCTGCTGGAGGTCATCTGTTGCCGGCCCTGATTTGTCCTGGTCTTTTCTTGCTTCCAGACTCCACCCCTGACCCCCCCCCCCCCCAAATGATAATCAGCATTTAGAAGGTTCGCGACCCAAAACATCATCTATCCAGATGCTGCCTGTCCCGACTCTTGCTACTCCAGCTTGTCGTTACATATCCATACCACACTTGAGTTTTCCATCACAATGCGTGCTGGATAAAGTTTCCTCTGAATTCTCCATATATGTAGTTAACTTAGATGGTGACCACATCTGCAGCAAATGCTGGTTGATTGAAGAACTAAGATTGAAAGTGGATGACCTGGAGTCTGAGCTTCAAACGCTGAGGTATATCAGAGATGGGGAGAATTATCTGGATGCCGTGTTTCTGGAGACAGTTATGCCTGCTAGAGTAACTACTACCAACGTTGTTCATGGTGACATAGCGGGCGTGACTGCTGGTGAGGCAGGCAGGGGACAGAGGTGAGGACTGAGTTAGAGGACTGTAGGAAGGATGAGCAACCTGACCAGGGCACCGTGGGTCAGAGAGCCATTCAAGAGGGAACAGGGAAGAAAATCAGAGTTGTCATTTGGGACAGTTTAGTTGGCGATATTGACACTATTCTCAGTTGTGAGGATTGAGAGTCCCAAAGGGTGTGTTGCTTCCCTGGTGCCCGGTTTCAGGACATTTTGTCTGACATGCAGAGGAACTTGGAGTGGGAGAAGAAATATTATGTCGTCGTGGTCCATGTGGGTACCAATGATGTAGGCAGAACCAGGAAAGAGGTTTTACTAAAGGAATTTGAACAGAGTGGTACCAAATTGAAAAGCAGAACCGAGAAGGTAATAATCTCTGGATTGCTACCTGAGCCACATGCAAAACGGCATAGGGCTGAGAGGATGAGAGAGTTGAACGCGTGGCTCAAAGACTCGTGTGGAAGAAGTGGTTTTGAATTTGTGTGACTTTGGCACCAGTATTGGGGAAGCAGGGAATTTTCCCAACGGTAGGGACTCGACTTGAACCCGACTGGAACCACACTCCTGGCAAACCATATAACCAGGCCATAGATAGAGCTTTAAACTAAATAGTGGGGGAATGGGGGTCAACAAATTGGAAGTTTAAGGGTGGAGTTAAAGGGAAAGATAATGCAGGTAATGTTACAGGTCTCCAGAACTAACGGGGCGGAAAGGTTAAGAAGGGATAAGAGAGTAAGGTCAGGTAAAATCAGGACCGGTGTGAGAGGGGAGGAGAATACTAAATTAAATGGGTTGTATTTGAATGCGCACAGTATAAGAAACACAGTGGATGAGCTTGTGGCACGGTTAGAAATTGGTAGTTATGATGTTGGAATTACACAGACGTCGCTGCAAGAGGATCAGAGCTTGGAGCTGAATCTTCAAGGTTATAAGTCCTACCGGGAAGACACAGGTCGCAGAGGGGGTGGGCTAACACTGTTGGTAAGGAATTAAATTCAGTCCTTAGCCAGAGGTGTCATCGGATCAGAAGATGTAGAGTCATTGTGGGTAAAAAGACCCTAATGGAAGTTATTTACTGGCCCCCAAGAGAGAGAAGGTGAAAGTGGATGTGTCGATGTTGCAGCTGAGCAAAGGGGATTACAAAGGCATGAGGGAGCAGCTGGCAAAAGTTGACTGGAAAGGGATGCAAAAGTTGGCAGAAGTTGGCTGGAAAGGGTGGAACAGCAATGGCAGGAATTTCTGAGAATAATTTGGAAGATGCAGGACCTTTTCTTTCCAAAGAGGAAGAAAGATTTCAGGGGGAGAAAGAGGCGACCGTGGCTGACAAGAAAATTCAAGGACAGTATAAAACTAAAAGAGAAGGCATATAACATTGCAAAGATTAGTGGGAAGCCAGAGGATTGGGAAGCTTTTAAAGAACAATAGAAGGTAACTGAAAAGGCAATATGGGGAGAAGAGATGAAATACGAAGATAAGCTAGCTAATAATATAAAAGTGGACAGCAAGAGTTTCTTCAGTTATATAAAGATTCAGAAAGAGGCAACAGTGGACGTTGGACCGCTGGAAAATAATACAGGAGAAGAGATAATGGGGAATAAAGAAATGGTAGAGGAGTTGAATAACCTTTTAGCATCAGTCTTCACAGTGGAAGACACCAGCAATGTGCATGAATATCAAGAGAGTTGGGGTGGAAGTTAGTGGAGTGGCTATTACTAGGGAGAAGGTGCTTGGGAAACAGAAAGGGCTGAAAGCAAATGTCACCTGGACCAAATGGACTGCACGCTGGGTTCTATAAGGAGTGGCTTTAGAGATTATGGAGGCATTGATAGTGATATTTCAAGAATCACTATGGTCAGGAGTTGTTCCAGATGATTGGAAAATTGCCAATATTACCCCGCTGCACAAGATGGGAGCAAAGCAGAAAAGTGGGAACTATGAGCCGGTTAGTCTGATTTCGGTGGTTGGTAAGATTTTAGATTCTTTATAAAGGATGAGGTTACGGAGTACTTGAAAGTTCATGATAAAGTAGGCTGAAGTCAGCATGAATTTGTGAAGGGGAGGTCTTACATAGAAAATGTCTTCCTTGACAAATTTGCTGGAATTCTTTGAAGAAACAAATAGCAGGACAGACAGTCAATAGGTGTTGTATACTTCGATTTTCAGACAACCTTTGATAAGGTGCCACATAGGAGACTGTTAAGGAAAATGAGAGCCCATGGCATCAAAGGACAGATACTAGCATGGATTTCACATTGGGTGGAAGGCAGAAAGCAAAAGGTGGCAATAAAAGGGGCTTTTTACTGGTTGTCCGCCAGTGACTAGAGGAGTTTTGCAGGGCTCGGTGCTGGGGCCGCTGCTCTTGACGTTGTTTATTAATGATTTGGATGAGGGGATTGAAGGCTTTGTGGCCAAGTATATGAAAATAAGTGGAGGGGCAGGTAGTGCAGATAAAGCAGCGACGCTGCAGAAGGAATTGGACAGGTTGTGAGAGTGGCAGATAAGTGGCAGATGGAATATAGTGCAACAAAGTGTGGAGTCATACATTTTGGTAGAAGGAATAAAGGCGTAGATTATTTTCTAAATGGGGAGAGAATCTGGAAAACAGAGGTGCAAATGGATTTGGGAGTGCTCGTGCAGGATTCTCAAAAAGTTAAACTGCAAGTCGAATCAATAGTAAAGAAAGCAAATGCAATACTAGCATTTATTTCGAGAGGGCTTATATACAAAAATAGAGATGTAATGCTGAATCTCAATAAGGTGCTGGGCAGGCCGCATTTGGAATATTGTGTGCAATTTTGGGCACCATATCTGAGGAACGATGTGCTGGCTCTGGAGGGGTCCAGAGCTTTACATGAATTACTCCAGGAGTGAGTAGGTTAACATATGATGTGGGTTTGACAGCACTGGGCCTATATTCACTGGAGTTTAGAAGAATGAGGGGGGGGGCTCATTGAAACGTACAGAATAGTGCAATGCTTGTATAAAGTGGATGTAGAGAGGATGTTTCCACTAGTGGGCAAGTCAGGGTCTAGAGGTCATAGCCTCAGAATTAAAGGACATTCTTTTAGGAAGGAGATGAGAGTTTTTTTTAGTCAGAGGGTGGTGAATCTGTGGAATTCTTTGCCACAGAAGGCTGTGGAGGCCAAGTCAGTGGATATTTTTAAGGCAGTGATAGATACATTCTTGATTAGTATGGGTGTCAGAGGTTATGGGGAGAAAGCAGGAGAATGGGGTTAGGAGGGAGATAGATCAGCCATGATTGAATGGCAGAAGAGACTTGATGGACCAAATGCCCTTATTCTACTCCTGTCACATGATTTTATGATCTTATGAACATTTCTAATTGAGTGGCCTCTGGCAGACCCAAATAAGGTCACCCCAATCTTTACAAGATGAGAGCCAACTTTCACATCATTTCCTTGTTTTTTTACTGATATGGTCCAGGAAGATGATTGGTTTAGTGCTTTCTCCGGTACCACTTTCTCCTGTTCTAAAATTGTAGAATCGGATCTCATGGGGAATAGCCCAACCAAGGCAGGGTGTATGCTGGTTCCAGAAAAAAATCTAATCCATTCCACATCTTATCCCATCCCACAGTATTGCTATCCAGGTTTTATTTTCCTGGTTTTTGTTTCCCTGACCAAATTGTTTGAATTGGTCTGGGTCCTATCCTAATATAAACAGATTCCCTGTTTAGAACTAGAACTTTTCATCTCCAACTGCCATCGTGACATTAACTGCCTCAAATTCTCCACTCCCCTGACTAACTTTAACCTCTCCCCTCCTGAACGTGCAGCCCTCCACTCACTCCGCAACAACCCGGACTTAATCGCTGACAAGGGAGGTGCTGTGGTAGTCTGGCGTGCTGACCTCTACCGGACCGAGGCCAGACGACAACTCTCAGACACCTCTTCCTACTTATCCCTGGACCATGACCCCACCGACAAACACCAGACGTTTATCATCAGCACCATCACGGACTTCACCATTTCCAGCGATCTGCCTCCAAACTTATAGTTCCCCAGCCCCGCACGGCCCGATTCTACCTCCTACCCAAAACATTCTTCAGGAAACGGGGCTTCCCCTCTTCCATTATAGATGAGGCTCTCACTAGGGTCTCTTCTACATCCCGCAGCTCCGCTATTGCTCCCCCTCCCCCCACTCGCAACAAGGACAGAATCCCCCTCGTTCTCACCTTCCACCCCAACAGCCAGCGGATCCAACAAATCATCCACCAACATTTCCGTCACCTACAACGGACCCCACCACTGGCCATATCTTCCCATCCCCTCCCCTCTCTGCGTTCCGCAGAGACCGTTCCCTCCGTAACTCCCTGGTCCACTCGTCCCTTCCTACCCAAACCACCCCATCCCTGGGCACTTTCCCCTGCAACCGCAAGAGATGCAACACCTGTCCCTTTACGTCGCCCCTCAACTCCATCCAAGGACCCAAACAGTCTTTCCAGGTGAGACAGAGGTTCACCTACACCTCCTCCAACCTCATCTATTGCATCCGCTGCTCTAGATGTCAACTTATTTACATCGGCAAAACCAAGCGCAGGCTCGGCGATCGCTTCGCTCAACACCTGCGCTCGGTCCGCGTTGGCCAAACTGATCTCCCGGTGGCCGAGCACTTCAACTCCCCCTCCCATTCCCAGTCTGACCTTTCCGTCATGGGCCTCCTCCAGTGCCATAGTGAGGCCCACCGGAAATTGGAGGAACAGCACCTCATATTTCGCCTGGGCAGCTTGCAGCCCTGTGGTATGAACATCGACTTCTCCAACTTTAGATAGTTCCTCTGTCCCTCTCTTCCCCTCCTCCTTCCCAGATCTCCCTCTTTCTTCCTGTCTCCACCTATATCCTTCCTTTGTCCCGCCCCCTGACATCAGTCTGAGGAAGGGTCTCGACCCGAAACGTCACCCATTCCTTCTCTCCTGAGATGCTGCCTGACCTGCTGAGTTACTCCAGCATTTTGTGAATAAATACCCTGTTTAAAAAATATACCTTTTTGCATCAGCCATGACCAAATGTGCTTTAAATGGGCTATTATCATATACAACACAGAAACATGGCCTTTGCATCACCATGTCCATGCCAACCACTGATTTTCTCATCAACATTAATTCCGTGTATTAGCACAGTCATACCTGTCTTGGGAATAAAATTCTTTGTCCAAATTCTTTGATGTTGAATCTCCACCTCCATTAATGTGGGCAATATGTTCCATGTTCAGATTGCTCCTTACAAGGAAGAAATTATTTGCATTCCCTCTAATCTTTGGCCTGACATGATAACCTACATTCTCCAGTACTTGTTCAAAAGAAAGGTTTCTTTCTGTTCACCCTGTCAATTACTTTAAAATTTGTAGATCTCTTTCCACTTCCACCCCTTTCCTCACACCTTCTGCACGAAGTAAAATGAGCTATGCTGATTCAATCTCGGCTCATTTGTAAAATGCTGAATGATGAATTTGAACCCTCTAGCTCAGTCATTACTTCCTACCATTTCCCAGTTAATCATATTCATTCCTGTAACCTAGAATTGCCTCACTGTCAACTAGGCTATGGTTTGTGTCATTTATAAACCTATACCTCTTGTACGTATGTCCAGAATATTAATGTATATCACAAATTCTAGGTGTTCCAGTTCCAGATTTTGTGGTGTACCAGTAGTCATATGCTTCCAATAACAAGTTATCCTATAAAATTGCCCTCTGCCTCTCTATCACAAGCCAATTTTTGATCCAAATTGTCTTGCATCCAATAGTCTCCAATCTATCTATCTATCTATCTATCTATCTATCTATCTATCTATCTATCTATCTATCTATCTATCTATCTATCTATCTATCTATCTATCTATCTATCTATCTATCTATCTATCTATCTATCTATCTATCTATCTATCTATCTATCTCTCTATCTCTCTCTCTCTCTCTCTCTCTCTCTCTCTCTCTCTCTCTCTCTCTCTCTCTCTCTCTCTCTCTCTCTCTCTCTCTCTCTCTCTCTCTCTATCTCTATCTATCTATCTATCTATCTATCTATCTATCTATCTATCTATCTATCTATCTATCTATCTATCTATCTATCTATCTATCTATCTATCTATCTATCTATCTATCTATCTATCTATCTATCTATCTATCTATCTATCTATCTATCTATCTATCTATCTATCTATCTACCTATCTATCTATCTACCTATCTACCTATCTACCTACCTACCTACCTACCTACCTACCTACCTACCTACCTACCTACCTACCTACCTACCTACCTACCTACCTACCTACCTATCTACCTATCTACCTATCTACCTATCTACCTATCTACCTACCTACCTATCTACCTATCTACCTACCTACCTACCTATCTATCTATCTAGTCAATACAATACAACAGATTGACCATACAGTTGTGAAGGTTAAATAGTACGAAATCATTATATCAAAAATAAAACAATATAATCACACATGATATTCCCTGACCAAAACAAATGGTGTAGGCAGAAGCCAAAGCTTATTAGATTAATCTCCCAGTTTGCCAAAGACTACTGCACATGAGCTGCCCTGCCCTATCAACATGATCAGGCATGATCTTTCCCAAAACAGCTGTGTTGACTGTAGAGAGCGAACAGCAAAGCCCAGGGACCACAGCCCACAACTTCCATTCCAAACATGATTCAGAATGAAACTAATCTCTTCTGTCTGTATGTAATTCATATCCTTCCAGCGGCTGCATATCCGTGTTTATCTAGAAGTCTGTTAAATGCCCTTATCTGCTTCCACCACCAAATCTGGCAGAGCATTCCAGGCACCCACTACTCTTAATTGAAAAAAGAAAAAATGCCCTGCGCATTTTTAAACTTTATCCCTGTCACCTTAAAGCTATGTCATCTTGTCTTTAAAATTTCCACCTTGTGAAGAAGGTTCTGACTATCTACCTTATTTATACCTCTAATAATTATATATACTTCTATCAGGTTTCCCCATGAGCCTTGAATGCTGCAGAGAAAGCAATCTGTTTGGTCAAGGTGTAGGAAGGAACTGCAAATGCTGATTTACACTGAAGATAAATTCAAAATGCTGGAGTAATAGCGGGGCAGGCAGCATCTCTGGAGAGAAGGAATGGGTGACGTTTCGGGTTGAGATCCTTCTTCAGACTGACAGTCAGGAGAGAGGGAGACATAGAGATATGGAAGGGTAAGGTGTCAAAACACAGATAAAAGGGGACAATGTTCAAGGAAAATGGAAAATGGTTCATTGTTAGCTGAGGGAAAAGTGACAATGAGGCACAAACCACTAAAATTTAATCAGGAGGTCAGTGAAACTAGTTGGAGAACTAGGATGGGGAGGCACGGAGAGAGAGGGAAATCAAGGGTTACGAAGTTCGAGAAATCAATATTCATACCACTGGATTATAAGCTACCCAAGTGAAGTCTGAGGCTGTTCCTCCAATTTGCGTTGGGCCTCACTCTGACAGTGGAGGAGGTCTAGGACAGAAAGTTTAGTATGGGAATGAGTGGGGCTAAAGCAATTGGGAGATCACGTTGGCCTAGGCGGACTGAGCAGAGGTGGCCAACGAAACGATCGCCGAGCCTGTGCTTGGTTTCACCGATATATCGGAGTCCACACCTGGAACAGCGGATACAGTAGATGAGGTTGGAGAGGTGTAAGGGAACCCCTGCCTCACTTGAAAAGACTATCAGGGTCCATGGATGGAGTCGATGGAGGAGGAACAGGGATAGGGGTTGCATCTCTTGCAGTTGCAGGGGAAGGTATCTTGGGAGGGATGCGTTAATCAGGGGGTTGTAGGGGGAATGTTCTCTGCGGAAAGCAGAAATCTCAGACCTTACCCTTCCATTTCTCTATGTCTCCCTCTCCCCTGACGCTCAGGATGAAGAAGTGTCTTGACCCAAAACATCACCCTTCTCTCCAGAGATGCTGCCTGACCCGCTGAGTTACTCCAACATTTTGTGTAGGTAGCAAAGTGTGGAATCAATGGTTCAATGGTCCCTTATTGTCACATGTACCATTTAAGGTACAGTGAAATTTGATTTACCATTATGTCATACCAGGAAAAAGCAACAAGGCACACAACTACATAGAAGTTAACATAAACATCCACCACAGCAAATTAGCAAATTTGCAGATGATACAAAGCTGGGTGGTAGTGTGAACTGTGAGGAAGATGCTATGAGGTTGCAGGGTGACTTGGACAGGTTGTGTGAGTGGGCGGATGCATGGCAGATGCAGTTTAATGTGGATAAGTGTGAGGTTATCCACTTTGATGGTAAGAATAGGAAGGCAGAGTATTATCTGAATGGTGTCAAGTTAGGAACAAGGGACGTACAACGAGATCTGGGTGTCCTAGTGCATCAGTCACTGAAAGGAAGCATGCAGGTACAGTACGCAATGAAGAAAGCCAATGGAATGTTGACCTTCATAACATGAGGAGTCGAGTATAGGAGCAAAGAGGTCCTTCTGCAGTTGTACAGGGCCCTAGTGAAACCGCACCTGGAGTACTGTGCGCAGTTTTGGTCTCCAAATTTGAGGAAGGATATTCTTGCTATTGAGGGCGTGCAGCGTAGGTTTACTAGGTTAATTCCTGGAATGGCGGGACTATCATATGTTGAAAGACAGGAGCGACTAGGCTTGTATACACTTGAATTTAGAAGGATGAGAGGAGATCTTATCGAAACGTATAAGATTATTAGGGGGTTGGACACGTTAGAGGCAGGAAACATGTTCCCAATGTTGGGGGAGGCCAGAACAAGGGGCCACAGTTTAAGAATAAGGGGAAGGCCATTTAGAACTGAGATGAGGAAAAACTTTTTCAGTCAGAGAGTTGTGAATCTGTGGAATTCTCTGCCTCAGAAGGCAGTGGAGGCCAATTCTCTGAATGCATTCAAGAGAGAGCTGGATAGAGCTCTTAAGGATAGCGGAGTCAGGGGTATGGGGAGAAGGCAGGAATGGGGTACTGATTGAGAATGATCAGCCATGATCACATTGAATGGCGGTGCTGGCTCGAAGGGCCGAATGGCCTCCTCCTGCACCTATTGTCTATTGTCACAGTGGCTCCCCCACATTCCTCACTGTGATGCAAAGCAATAAAGTGTTATCTTCTTTCCTCCTTATTATCCCGCGGACGGAGCAGTCGAACCATCGGCAGTTGGGGCGATCGAAGCTCCCGCAGCCGGCGATCGAAATTCCTGCGATCGGGGTGATGAAAGCTCCTGCGGTTGGACCTCCCGAAGTCGGTCACTAACCAAGGGATCGCCAGCTCCAAGATGTTGTCCGCAGGCTCCCATGGTTAGAGCCCCCAAAGTCGATCCCCAGCAACAGACCACCAGCTCCTCAATGTTAGGCCGTATCACGAATGGAGATACGATATGGAAATAAATTGCATCTCCGTCGAGGAAAGAGATTAAAAAAAGTTAAAAAAGTAAACATACAATCAACAACATACTAAAAACAACGAGGAATGAAAAGGATGAGACAGATGGTTGGCGAGGCTGCCATTGCCTGGCACCACCCGGTGGATTTTGGTAGGAACTAGATCAAGTGGACCTGTTGGGCCCAAACCTCTCCTGCATTGGTGCAGCACCCTCTCCACCCCCTCGCCCTTCCCCCCCTCCTCCCCATCCACTCCTCCCCCTCCTTGCCCCTCCTCTCCCTCCCTCCCCCTCCATCCCACCTTCCCCCCTACCTCCCTCTTCCCCTCCCCCTCACTCCTCCCCCCTCCCCTTCCCTCCAACCCCTCCCCCTCCCACTCCCCTCGCTTCCCCTTCCCCTCCCCCTTTCCCCTCCCCACACAACTCCACCCCCTCAACCCTCCTTGTCCCCCCTCCCCCCTCCCCCTCCCTAGGAGATAGATTTAAACTTTAAAATGTGAATAACTTTAAAACTATAACACTGATTTCAATGAAACTCTCCATTAGCACCAAAGGGACAACGCTGAGTAAGGTGGGCCTAAAATTGTTGTGCTATCGTGTACCGTTTTGCCTGTAGTTCAGGAACAAACAAACAAACATACAACAGTTTTAGTATACAGATAAAGACATCGACTATTTTCTAAATGGCGAGAGGATATAAAATTCTGAGGTGCAAAGGGACTCGGGAGTGTTTGTGCAGGTTCCCAAAAATTCAATTTACAAGTTGAATCGGTAGAGAGGAAGGCAAATGCGATTTTAGCATTTATTCCGAGAGGGCTAGAATATAAAAACCGGGAAGTAATGCTTAAGCTTTATAAGTCACTGGTCAGACCGCTTTTGGAGTACTGTGAGCAGTTTTTGGCCCCATATCTGAGGAAAGATGTGCTGGCATTGGAAAGGGTCCACAGGAGGTTTAGGAGAATGATCTCAGGGATGATTGGGTTAATGTATGATGAGCATTTGATGGCAGTGTGTCTGTACTCGCTAGTTTATAAGGGGATGAGAGGGGACCTCATTGAATCTTACCGAATAGTGTAAGGCCTTGATAGAGTGAATGTGCAGCGGATGTGGGAAATTCTAGGTCCAGGGCATTGTCTTAGAATAAAGGATGTGCCTTTAGAAAGGAGATGAGGAGGAATTTCTTCAGTCAGTGGAGCTGTGGAATTCATGGCCATAGACGGCTGTGGAGGCCAAGTTCTTGAACATTTTTAAGACGGAGATTGACAGATTCGCGATTGGTAAGGGTGTATTAGTAAGGGTGTCAAGGGTTATAGGAAGAAGGCAGGAGTATTGGGGTTGAGAGGGAAAGGTAGATCAGCCACTATTGAATGACGTAGTATTCTTGATGGGCCGAATGACCTAATTCTGTTCCTGTGACTCATGAACTTATGAACATGCTCAGCCTTGACTTTGCTCAAGGGAAAACATTTCCAACCTACGCAGTCACTCACATGTGAACATGTAACTCCGCCTGCTACCTTTCACGGACAAGTCAGCTATCCGAGGCAGGTTGCGGTACTCCAACCCTTGACAATGTCAGGAAGTCTGAACCTGCGAATGTGTTCAAACACTTTGGAAAATATGTCTCTCTCCATTAATGAGATGATCCTGAGGCAATGTCACTTGCTGTATATGGACTCTGAGTGCGGTAAGTACCTTGGTGACAAAATAAAATAAATATATTTATAGCTCGTAGTGCAGTCCTTCCAAAGTGGGCCTGTGTGAACATGAGTGATCAACAGCTCTATTTTTGCATTATCTGTCACGTGGCTCTCGGGTTTCAACATGTTGGATGCGGCACTGATTTAATTTTGTACATTTCCATTTTGTTGAACTGTCTGCCTTGTGCTCTCTTTATCTCTATCTCTCTCTTTTCTTCCCTCTCATCTGAACAAAACCGCTTCTCATGCATATTACCAATGTAAAGTTGATCCTTGTGGAACATTCAGGTATTTTGTTGTGTTCTCTTAGATATGCAAGCGGCCACCCACCCCTCTCCCACTATCATTCCTCACTCACATCCTATGATCTAGGCACAGCTAGGCAACAAAGAAGGTCGTTGGGAATAATATTTACAGAGATCGAGAACAGTGCTATTGTTTACACAATGGGGGAAATTGGAGTAAGATTCTAAATGAGGAAATTGGACAGTGATTCCCAAACAGATGGGATAAGAATAAGATTTGCAATGTGGGGGAGTTGCATTATGTTTCTAATTGAGGAAATATGGGTGAATATCTGAGACTGAGCAATTCTGAGATTCTCAGACTGAAGATCTGGGAGTGAATCTGTTCACATTCGGATCTCAATGCTTCAAAGTGCAGTAATAATAGGGAGATTTTCGGAGATAGAGAGAATTGGGATGAGATGGTCAAATTTGGGGTATCGAGTTGAGCTAGAGCAAATTATTACGAGTGAGCTTTAATGACTGGGAATGCTGGAGATTCTCTAAATCGGGCAAAGCAAGCTACTTTAGGCAAGTTAGAGAATATAATGATCACAGTTCGGGAACAGTGAGATATTTACAATTTAGGCGAAGTGTAATGCGAACTACTGAAGGGTAATGGGAGCGAGCTTTGATTCAGGGAATGGATGTACAGCTCATAATTACGGAATGAGCACGAATTCATCAGAAAGGGCAAATGGGAATTAGAGTCATGGTTGCATAGTGAAAATCGCATTCTAATTGAGAGGGAATACTGGTGAAATTCTTGTTTTATCTTTAGCTTTATTTTGCTTTTGAGATACAGGCCCTTCGGCCCACCGAGTCCACACCTACCAGCAATCACTCCGTGCCCAATAGGGACAATTTACAATTTTTAGAAGCCAATTAACCTACAAAGCTGTACGTCTTTGGAATGTGGCAGGAAACTGGAGCACCCAGAGAAAATCCATGGGGTTACAGGGAGAACGCATAAACTCCGTATGACAGCACCCGTAGTCAGAATCGAACCCGGGTCTCTGGCACTGTAACGCTGTTAAGAATGAGATTTACAGCGGACTCGGAATAATATTTACAGAGTGAAGAAGGCAAATGTTAGATTTAAGGTGAGAGGGACATAGTTTAAAAGGGATGTGCGGGGCAAGGTGTTTAAACAGAGTGCTGAGTGGCTGGAACGTGCTGCCGGGAATAGTGTTTGAAGCACCTTACAGGTAAAATACTTTTGGATAGGCATATTGGATATGCAGGGAATGAATCAATATGGGTTATGTGAAGCACCTTACTTAGTGACAGGTAAAATACCAAGACTCCCTATGAACTCACGACTGTCCAGCCAAAATCGCCTCTACCCCCTTTTACGTTTGCAGATGACACCATTGTGATGGGCTAAATCACGGACGAGGACGAGAAGGAGTACAAGATGGAGATTGAGTCACACAGCATAGAATAGTGCCTTTGGCCCACTTTGCCCAGGCCGGGCCAAGGTGTACCATATATACTAATCTCACTTCCCTGTGTTTCGCCAATATTCCTCTAAACCTTTCCTAAACAAGTACCTCTTCCAAATAACTTTAACATATTATCATAGTGTCTGTTCAGCTACCTCTTCCAGCAGGTAACTCCATATACCCACCATCCTCTGTGTAAAAGTTGTCCCTCAGATTCAAATTAAATCTTATGGCAACAAGAAACTCAGTATGAAGGGATGCAGGACCACACAGTGAGGAAACTGAGAGTGTTTTTCAATGATGGGAAAGTCGTGATATCCTTGCTGTAAAGAAATAAGTGCGATTCTGAGTGAAGGATTGGTGGTGGATACTGGTGCATCGGTAGAGTTGCTGCCTTTTAGCGCAGGAAACCCGGGTTCGATCCTGACTGTATCAAATGGGATTCTTGGGGTGATAGAATCAGTGTGACATTCTCTAAGTAATGAATTAGGAGTGATATTCTCAGTGCAGGAAGGTAAGTGGAAATAACAAAAGTAGGAAATTGTTCAGTAAAGGAAAATAAACGTGGGGCACTCAATGTAATGGTGTGGACACAAGACTATCCGAGGGAGTGAATGGAAATGCAGTATGATACTGTTATTCTCAGTATCAGAGAAAGTGAAATTTACAGAGTATTGTGATGCAAATGAGATTCACAGCGTGAAAGAATGGGAGTGAACTTTTTAACGCTGAAATGGATTGCCGATTTACATTGTAAGGAGATACAAATGTAATTCTCTGAGTGAGATAGTGACAACAGGAAAGCTCTTGCCCTCAGAAGGAATAAGGGGTGCATGATTCAAAGGCGAGGCAATGGGAGTGATGCATTTCCCGTCAGAGAATGATTTGTGGGGGCTTGAAATTGATCTTTCAAGACAAATGCGATAATATATATAGTGAACAACTCATAGGAAATGAATAAATGGAATTTATATGCTCACAGAGCAATTGGAAGTAAGGTTCATAGAATAGAGAATGCAAATGGTGGCAATGAGATTCTCAGCAATGAATTTGAGTGACATTCTCAGACTGAATCCATGCAGCACTCTTAGAGTAAGGGAATGGAAGTGATATTCCCAGAGCCAAAATGGGAATAAAATATTCAACATGGATTTACAAAATTTACAGAGTAAGGTAATTGAAGTGGTGTCAAGATGGGAAGAAAAGGGAGTTCCATTCTCGGAGTAATTGAATGGATTACCCAAAGGAATCGGAGTGAAATTTCCAGAAGGAAGATATTAACGTTTGATTTAATAAAGGTTGGGAGAGCAGCAGTAGCAGCAAGGACGACCGTCGGCTGAAAGTAAGTAAGTGTGAATTGCAGGTAAAAGTCCGTTTAAAAAAGAGCGCCAAAGGGACGCGAGCAGTCATTCAGTAAAGGTCGGGAGAGCAGCAATAGCAGCAAGGACAACCATTGGTTGAAAGTAAGTAAGTGTGAATTGCAGGTAAAAGTCAGTTTGAAAAAGAGCGCCAAAGGGACGCTTGCAGTCATTCAGTGAAGCGCGTACCTCCCAGCTAGTCAGAGGTAGGCAGGATAGTGAGGGATTGGCTGATCAATTAAATTAGAAGTCTGGTAAATTAGTCAATTTAGTGACTGATATAAACACGGCTTGCACAAGGGGTGCGGACCTGTCGAGGGAAGTGCCCTGTGAGAAAAGTGCGAGTCTTTGGCTGCGGGGAGGCTGAGGTGAGGAGGATACGTTTGTTTTTAAGCCCGATTTGTTCTTTGACACTAAAGTAATGGAGGACAAGTTGGTGCAGTGTGTTTACTGGAGGATGTGGGAAGGTAGGGACTCAGCTGGAGCTTCTGGGAGCTACACCTGCAAGAACTGTGTCCGGGTGCAGCTCCTGAATGGACATGTGGTGGAGTTGGAAAAGCAGCTGGATGACCTCAAAGCCATCCGGGAATGCGAGAGTTTCCTGGACAGGACCAACTGTGAGGCTGTCACGCCAAGGGTCCAGGTCGAGCAAAGGTGGGAGACCGTTTCAAAGGGGAGTGAACGTGAACTACAGGAGACCCCAGTGGCTGTGCCTATTGCAAACAGGTACACCCTCTTGGGAGCTGTCGGGGCAGAAGACGCTTCCAGTCCAAGCGGCGGACAGGTTGGTGGCTCTAATAGACAATAGGTGCAGGAGGAGGCCATTCGGCCCTTCGAACCAGCACCGCCATTCAATGTGATCATGGCTGATCATTCTCAATCAGTACCCCGTTCCTGCCTTCTCCCCATACCCCCTGACTCCGCTATTCTTAAGAGCTCTATCCAGCTCTCTCCAGGCAAGGAGACTCGACCGGGGAGACCAAAGTCAGGAAGAGCCATTGTAGTGGGTGACTCCATTGTCTGAGGTACGGACAGTAGATTCTGTGGTGGCATGCGTGACTTGAGGATGGTCTGTTGCCTCCCTGGTGCCAGGTTTCAAGACATCACGGACCGGCTTCAGAACATCCTAGCGAGGGAAGGTGATCAACCAGAAGTAGTTGTGCATGTGGGCACGAACAACGTCGGAGGAAGAGGAAGGAGGTACTGCAACGTGAGTTTAGAGAGTTCGGAAGAAGACTGAGAAGTAGGACGTCGAGGGTGGTTATCTCTGGATTGCTACCTGTACCTCGTGCTAGGAAGGGCAAGAACAGAGAGATCGGGGAAATGAATGTATGGCTGAAGGGCTGGTGCAGGGAGCAGGGATTTAGATTTCTAGACCACTGGGATCTCTTCTGGGGTAGGGGTGACCTGTACAAAAGGGACGGGTTACACCTTAACAGCAGGAGGACCAACATTCTGGCAGGCAGGTTTGCTAGTGCTACACGTGTGGGTTTAAACTAATTAGTGGGGGGAGGGGTTGACAAATTGAGAATATGAAGATGGAGTTAAAGGGGAAGCGAATACAGGACAAATTGCAAAAGACTCTCGAATAAATAGGAAGGAAAGTTCTCGATGGGATAAGAGAGTAAGGTCAGGGCCAATGGTGGCAGGCGTGACTTGAGGATGGTCTGTTTGAGAGGGGAGGTGAATACCAAAGTTAAAGTGTTGTATTTAAATGCTCGAAGTATAACAAAATAAAGTGGATGAGCTTGAGGCTCGGTTAGTCATTGGCAAGTATGATGTTGTGGGAATTGCAGAGACATGGCTACAAGAGGACCAGGGCTGGGAACTGAATATTCAGGGGTACCCAACGTATAGAAAAGACAGACAGGTGGGCAGAGGGGATGGGGTCGCTCTGTTGGTAAGGAATGAAATTCACTACCTTCCAAGGGTTGACATAGAATCAGGAGATGTAGAATCAGTATAGATAGAAATGAGGAATTGTAAGGTTAAAAAGACCCTAATGGGAGTTATCTACAGGCCCCCAAACAGTAGCCTCGACAGAGGGTGCAAGTTGAATCAAGAGCTAAAATTGGCATGTCACAAATGTAATGCTATGGTGGTTATGGGAGATTTCAACATGCAGGTAGATTAGGAAAATCAGGTTGGTACTGGACCCCAGGATAGGGAGTTTGTGGAGTGCCTCCGAGATGGATTCTTAGAACAGCTTGTACTGGAGCCTACCAGGGAGAAGGCAATTCTGGATTTAGTGTTGTGTAATAAACCTGATCTGATAAGGGAACTCGTGGTAAAAGAGCCATTAGGTGGCAGTGATCATAATATGATGTTTTACTCTAAAAATTGAGAGGGAGAAGGGAAAATCGGAAGTGTCAGTATTACAGTAGAGCAAAGGGGATTACAGAGGCTTGAGGCAGGAGCTGGCCAGATTTGACTGGAAGGAGGCCCTAGCAGGGAAGACGGTGAAACAGCAATGGCAGGTATTCCTGGGAATAATGCAGAAGTTGCAGGATCAATTTATCCCAAAGAGGAGGAAAGATTCTAAGGGGAATAAGAGGCACCCGTGGCTGACAAGGGAAGTCAAGGACAGCATAAAAATAAAAGAGAAGTATAATATAGCAAAGAAGAGTGGGAAGCCAGAGAATTGGGACACTTTTAAAGAACAACAGAAGATAACTAAGTCAATACTGGGAGAAAAGATGAGGTATGAGGGTAAGCTAGCCAATAATATAAAGGAGGATTGTAAAAGCTTTTTTAGGTATGTGAAGAGGAAAAAAATAGTGAAGGCAAATGTGGGTCCCTTGAAGACAGAAGCAGGAAAATTTATTATGGGGAACAAGGAAATGGCAGACGAGTTGAACCGGTACTTTGGATCTGCCTTCACTAAGGAAGATACAAACAATCTCCCAGATGTTCTAGTGGCCAGAGATCCTAGGGTGATGGAGGAACTGAAGAAAATTCACATTAGGCAGGAAATGGTGTTGGGTAGACTGATGGGACTGAAGGCTGATAAATACCCAGAGCCTGATGGTCTGCATCCTGGGGTACTTAAGGAGATGGCTCTAGAAATCATGGACGCATTGGTGATCATTTTCCAATGTTCTATAGATTCAGGATCAGTTCCTGGGGATTGGAGGGTAGCTAATGTTATCCCACTTTTTAAGAAAGGAGGGAGAGAGAAAACAGGAAATTATAGACCAGTTAGTCTGACATCACTGGTGGGGAAGATGCTGGAGTCAATTATAAAAGATGAAATTACGGAGCATTTGGATAGCAGTAACAGGATCGTTCCGAGTCAGCATAGATTTATGAATGGGAAATCATGCTTGACTAATCTTCTGGAATTTTTTGAGGATGTAACTAGGATGTAAAAGGGGAGAGCCAATGGATGTAGTCTACCTTGATTTTCAGAAAGCCTGTGACAAGGTCCCACATAGGAGATTAGCAGGTAAAATTAGAGCACATGGTATTGGGGGTAGGGTACTGACATAGATAGAAAATTGGTTGTCAGACAGAAAGCAAAGAGTGGGGATAAATGGGTCCCTTTCAGAATGGCAGGTAGTGACCAGTGGGGTACCGCAAGGCTCGGTGCTGGGACCGCAGCTATTTACAATATACATTAATGACTTGGATGAAAAGTGCTATTAGGAAATTTGCAGATGATACAAAGCTGGTACACACCAAAGCAGTGTGAACTGTGAGGAAGATGCTATGAGGTTGCAGAGTGATTTGGACAGGTTGTGTGAGTGGGCGGATGCATGGCAGATGCAGTTTAATGTGGATAAGTGTGAGGTTATCCACTTTGGTGGTAAGAATAGTAAGGTAGATTATTATCTGAATGGTGTCAAGTTGGGAAAAGGGGACGTACAATGAGATCTGGGTGTCCTAGTGCATCAGTCACTGAAAGGAAGCATGCAAGTACAGCAGGCAATGAAGAAAGCCAATGGAATGTTGGCCTTCATAACATGAGGAGTTGAGTATAGGAGCAAAGAGGTCCTTCTGCAGTTGTACAGGGCCCTAGTGAGACCGCACCTGGAGTACTGTGTGCAGTTTTGGTCTCAAAATCTGAGGAACGATATTCTTGCTATTGTGGGCGTACAGCGTAGGTTTACTAGGTTAATTCCGGAATGGCGGGACTGTCATATGTTGAAAGACTGGAGCGACTAGGCTTGTATACAGTGGAATTTAGAAGGATGAGAGGGGATCTTATCGAAACATATAAGATTATTAAGGGGTTGGACACGTTAGAGGCAGGAAACATTTTCCCAATGTTGGGGGAGTCCAGAACTAGGGGCCACAGTTTAAGAATAAGGGGTAGACCATTTAGAACGGAGATGAGGAAAAACCTTTTCAGTCAGAAAGTTGTAAATCTGTGGAATTCTCTGCCTCAGAAGGCAGTGGAGGCCAATTCTCTGAATGCTTTCAAGAGAGAGCTAGATAGAGCTCTTAAGGATAGCGGAGTCAGGAGGTATGGGGAGAAGGCAGAAACGGTGTACTGAGTGAGAATGATCAGCCATGACCACATTGAATGGTGGTGCTGGCTCGAAGGGCCGAATAGTCTACTCCTGCACTTATTGACTATTGTCAATTGTCTATTTCTCGACTGAGTGTTAGGCGGAAGACATTAGCAAATTAAATGAGTAAATAACAATATACTCAGAATAAATAGAATAGTTGTTCAAGGAGCAAAGTGTGGGAGGCAATTTGCAATGTGAGGAAGTGAGAGTTAGATCACAGTGCATCAGTCTTTGCACTTTATCTTTATCTGTGCACTGTGTACGGCTTGATTGTATTCACGTATAGTATTTTCTTTGACTGCATAACACACAAACAAAAGCTTTTCACTGTACCTCGGTACAGATGACAATAATAAACTAAAGTCAACTAAAGAAGGGTCTTGACCGTACACATCACATATCCATGTTCTCCAGAGATGCTGCTTGACCTGCTAAGGTACTCCAGCACATTATGTCCCTTTATCGGAGTTACAAGTGAATTTTCCGACAGAGTCAGTTTGAATGAACCTTACAGCGTAGACAATTAGTGGGTGAGGAAGGCAGCTTTTAAAGATTGATACTTAGATTTGGAGAATGCATATGGAACCGGTAACATGGAAGTGAGACAGAAAATTGGGTTTTGACATGTGATGAATGTCATGGATTCACAAGTGTGAAGTAGATCGGAAAATATTGACAAATGTCGAGCAGGTCTGGTGGCATCTGTGGAGAGAGAAAGAAAGCTAATGTTCTAATCAATGAGACTATTATTGATATTTCTCCCCATAGTTGCTAGTGGAACTGTCCAGTGTTGTCAGCATTTTGTTAATATATCACATTTCATGTATATGTATATTGGTTTCTTTTCTTCAAAAAGATAAAGATATTGATGGAGATGCAGATGGAGGAATTAACAATATAACTGTGCACGAATCAGTCAATCTTCTTTTGTTAAAGATGATATTAAATTAAATGATCATATCTTTCTGCTATTGACAGGAATTGTGCACATCGCCAGCCGGTTGGGACTCAGTCTCCTGGCTCCAAGGAAGAAGATCACCGTCATGCTGATGGGAAATCATTCGTCAGGCAAGAGTTCCTTCATCAACTGGTAAGAATGAGCTTTCATTTAGAAAAGCAAAAAGGACATGTCTGTTTCCTTTCTTGATAGGCTGAAACCTCTCGAGCAAATCATGTGATGTTTACAAAAGTTACGTCTAAATAAGTTTAGTTTGGTTTATTATTGTCACGTGTCGTAGAGTCATTGAGTGACACAGTGTGGAAACATGTCCTTCCGCCCAACTTACACACGCAGGTCCCAGTTGCATGAGTCCCACCTGCCAGCATTTGGTCCATATACGTCCAAACCTGTCCTATCCATGTGCCTGTCTAACTGCTTCTTAAATGATTCGGGATTGTCCCTGCCTCAACTATCTCCTATGGCAGTTGTTCCATACATCCACCATCCTTTGTGTGAAAAAGTTACCCCTCAGATTCCTATTTAATCTTTTCCCCTTCACCTTAAACCTATGTTCTCTGGTCCTCGATTCACGCACTCTGGCTGAGAAACTCTGTGCATTTACACAATCTATTCCTCTCATGGTCTTATACACCTCTCTAAGATCACCGGTTGGCGCTGTGAGAGGCAACCTTGACAACAGCCTGTCTTGTCCCTTTCTTCTTTGTTGTTTTTAGTCTGTTTTATTTGTATGTTTTAGTTAATCTTTAGTTTTTGTATTATGTGGGGGGGGGGTGGGGGAAACTTTTTTTTATCTCTCGATGGAGATGCGACTTTTTCCGTATCGTATCTCTGTCCGCGCTGCGGCCTAACATTGTGGAGCTGGCGGTCCCTTTGTTAGGGACCGACTTCGGGAACTCCAGCTACAGGAGCTTACACCGCCCCAATTGCGGGAGCCTTGATCACCCCATTGCAGGGGCTTCAATCACTGACTGTGGGAGTTTTGATTGCCCTGACTGCGGATGTTTTGATCGCCCCGATTGCAGGAGAAAAGGAGGAAGAAGTTAAAAGTTATTCGCTTTCCATCACTGTGAGGAGTGCGAGGTCACCGAAAACAAGATGGATGCTGCCGCTGCTGGTGGGGACTAGGAGGGATTGCCGTGTGTGCGGTGGTCTCAGTGTTTGCGGGAACGTCGTGCCACGGGAGCGTCCTGCAGTCTGGTGCGAGTGCAGACGGCTTTCTGACTGTTTGGGCGGACAGGGACTGCAGAGAAAGTGACAGCGGTCGGTACAAATCTGGTCACATCACGGTGAAGGAGCGTGCGTGTGGCCCGGACATTGAACTGATGGCTGTGGGTCTCTGCTAATGCTGTGCACCCTGGGGATTCTCACATGGTGCTGTGGTGGCTGTTTATGTTTAAACTTTATGTAATTTTGTATCTTGTTCCTTATTTTTGGTTTGACTGTATGGTAAAATCAAATTTAACTGTATCTCAGGGTACACGTGACAATAAAGGACTATTGAACTATTGAACTATGAAGATCACCCCTCAGCCTCCTGCGCTCCAAGGAATAGAATCCCAGTTTACTCAGCCTCTGCCTCTAGCTCAGACCCTCTAATCATTGCAACATCCATGTAAACCTTCTCTGCACCCTTTCCAGCTTGACAATGTATCAAGGTACATTGAAAACTGTTTGCTTGTGGGCTATCAAGTCAAAGAAAAAACTGCACGAATAGGAGGATATAGGTGCCCAATCATTAGAACAGAAATAGTCATCGTAATCCAATCATGAAAGGCTTGAGTTAAACTGGTAAGCTAGTGAGGTGGAGGGCGTTCGTTCTGTGTTTAATGTTATTATGGGTAGATTTTGTTTTAACAGTCTTCTGCTATGTTAAGATTTTAATTCAGCAAATGACATGGCAAGATTTAGATATTTGGATGTTAGATTTCAGAAAGTTATGATGCAGCTCTATATGAATTTGGTTTGGCCACATTTGAAGTATTGTGTGGAGTTTTGATCTCCCCATTACATAAAGAATGCAGAGAAGGTACAGAGGTTTACCAGAATCCTGCCTGGATTAGTGGGTATGTGCTATAAGAAGAGGTGGGGCAAACCTGGATTATTTTCTCCCGAACTCAGAAGGTTGAGAGGAAACAATGATAGAAGTATATAAAATTATGCTTTGCATAGATAAGATAGACCATCAGAAACCTTTTCTGAGGGTAGAACTGTCAAAGGACCAGGAGAGGGGGATTAAGACGAGAGGGGGAAACTTTGAAGATGATGTGCCCTGCAGGTTTCCCCAGAGAGTGGAGGGTGCCTGGAATGCACTGCCAAAGAGGCTTTTAAAAGGCTGTCTGTTTCGCAGGTTACTCCAGTATTTTATGTTATTTTTTGTATTATCCTAATCTGACCTCAGTAACAGAACACTACGAATCTCCTCTTGTACCACTCAGATGTTTTTTCCGATTGTGTTTTTTTGCGCTAATATTTTGTGTTTTATTCCATGCACTTTTACGAGGTACCGTTTAAGAGTCACGTAGATATGTTGGGAATGGAGCAGTATGAATCATGCGTAGATAAAATTAATTTGTCTCTGCATTGTGTTCGGCATGGACACTATGGGCTGATTGGATGGTTTCTGTGCTGTTCTTTTCTATGTAATAGTCATCAAGACATAGAGTCATACAGAGTGGAAACAGGGCCATCGGCCCAACTTGCCCACACCAACCAACGTGTCCCATCTACAATAGTCCCACCTGAACTAAACTAAACAAAACTCAGTTACTGTTTAGAGGGATATGTGATTGTTCACCCTTAGGTTTTCCTGATGTTATCTATTACCATCACTGACATTGGTGCGATTGAACTTTACAAATGTTATTTGTACAGGTACAATATATGGATAGGAAATGTCCCGAGAGATATTGGCCAATTGCAAGCAAATGATCGGCATGGACAAGTTCTGCCTATGGTGACTGTTTTGTATGACTCCATGAGTTTCACCAAACACTTCTCATCGTTTTGCAGGTACATTGAAGAACACATACAGAAAACAGGTGTTGCCACAGAAACACAAGGATTCACTTTTATCACCAGCGGCAAGAAAAGGGAATCGCTCACGGTAAGTAATTCCACGGACTGCATTTGAGTTCTATCTTGCACTGCATCCCCGACTGATGAAGAACTGCGAATTCCACTCGGATCCTGTTGAAGGCCGAACAGTCTAAGAAATTAGCTAAGGTTAATTCTGAGAATGGTGACCCGAACTATGAAAGTTTTTCGCCTGCCATTGACACTCATGGATTTGCCAGTAAAAGGTCATAACATCATAAGGTCATAATGTCATAAGGTCATAAGGTTATGTGATAGGAGCCGAAGTAGCCATTCGGCCCATTAAGTCGACTCCGCCATTCAATCATAGCTGATATGAATCTCCCTCCTAACCCTATTTTACTGCATTCCCCCCATAACCGCTGACACCCGAAATAATCAAGAATCTATCCATCTTTACATTGACTTGGCCTCCACTGCCTTCTGTGGCAAATAATTCCACAGATTCACCACCCTCTGACAAAAGAAATTCCACCTCATCTCCTTCTTAAAAAACCCTTTAATTCTGATGCAATATCCTCCAGTGATAGACTCTCCCACTAGTGGAAACATCCTCTTCACATCCACCCTATCCAAGCCTTTCACTATTCGGTAACCATTCGGTATCGATGATCAACAGTTCGAAACAAGGCGCAGATTAATTTATTGCAAATAAATTTCATTCTTAACAATATCTTCTCAGGGAAGCACAGAGGCGTCACCAATAGTTATTTCTCCACAACTACTTATGAAGCAGTCTGTGTGGGGCTTGCACGTTCACGCGGTCTGCGCAGTGTTTTGGTTAATAGGCCAGGATGAAATTGTCATTTGTGTAATAATAGGATCTGGAGAGAGTTGACAGGAATTGGGAGTACAGTGGACTGCGAATGGTGGGCATGAAATTGGTAGGAGTAAAGGGGGCAAAGCATGTGATATCGTACAGTGTTACTCCAAAAATCACTGATTCGGTTGAGTAAATACTGCAGCGAACAGTGATTTACATTTGCTTTTTATCAGTGCACATTGGTGCTTTAACGAATATTGGACTATTGGTCCAATGCGAAAACTTTAATTAATTCATGGCTCGGGGAGGCAGTTAATTTAAACGCTTCTAATCACTTTGTTTAATTACTTCACAGGGCAAGGCTACACTACACCTCTACCCGCATTTCCAAGCACTGGAACAGATTAGAGGTACATCCACACCATCTTTGTATTGCAGATATCAGTGGAGGAGATCTCTCCCCGTGCATCACATCACTCTAATCAAATTACAGCCATTGTGGGCCCCACGTTAGGTAATAATTGTTAAAAGAGTGCAAAGTCAAATTCTACATCTTAAATTGGTATGCATTAGATGGACAAGTTGCAAAAAATAAACTGATTGAGGGACAAAATCGGTGCACGAAATTACTGCAAGGTATGCAATTATCCTGAAAAAAGAATGGAGCTAGTATTATTTTTTTTAACGGAAGTCCTTAGGTTTTTTGCCACCTTAGGGTGGCTAACACTAACTGCACTAATTGTAGTTGTAGTTTTAGTTGTTTCTTCTTTTTTCCTGCACTCTTTTAACCTTTTATATATTGATTTTTTTTTTAGATTCAATTTTTATTATTATGTCATTTTTCAGAATTTATATACTTTTGGGAGATATTTCCGGGAGACATTCTACGTAGTACAAAAGATCATCCACCCTTCATTCAAGAAAAATGTTGTAGTTCGGGTGCCAGGCCATTTGCTTTATTATAGACTATTTATCGGTTAAGATGCAAGATTCTATTAGGAAAACAGGGGGTAAAGGTATTACATTTTGTAGTTGGAATGTCAAGGGTGTTAATGAACCAATTAAAAGAGGTAAAGTACTTTCACATTTAAAATCTATTGATGCAGACATAATGTTCCTTCAGGAAACTCATCTCAAAAATGTAGCACATAATAGACTAAAAGGCAAATGGATTGATAAATTATTTCACTCATCGTTTCCCTTTAAATCAAGAGGTGTTGCCATTTTAATTCGTAAGGGTATACCATTTATACATACTTCCTCTATAGTCGACACTGAAGGTAGATATGTTATATTAGTGGGAGAACTATATTGTACAAAATTGATATTGGTGAATGTCTATGCACCAAATTTTGATAATCCGTTATTTAAAAAATATATATTTAATACCATTCCAGAATTTGGACAATATAACTTGATAATTGGAGGAGATTTAAATTGTACATTAGATCCTTATTTGGATAGATCGTCAACTCAAAGGAAAACAAAATCCAAGTCGTGTGAATTATTAAACTCTTATATAAATAGTGCAAATATAAAAGATGTTTGGAGGATTGAAAATCCTTCAGGCCGAGAGTATTCATTTTATTCACCAGTGCATAAAACTTACTCAAGAATTGACTATTTCTTGGTGGACTCCAAACTTATTCCTTATACGTATAATTCAAAATATCATAATATTATTATATCCGATCATGCCCCTTTAACATTTAGGGTAAAACTCCAAGGAGTAACGGGGAAACAGACTAATTGGAGATTTAATCCGCAAATCTTAAATGAAAAAGCATGTTATGACTATCTTAAATCGCAATTTGAAACTTTTTTTTACGCAAATGACCTCCCTGAAACACCTGCGTCCCTGCTTTGGGAAACATTTAAAGCGTTTGTGAGAGGATGTATTATTGCCTTTCAAGCGTCTCAAAACAAGAAGAAGCGGGCTGAACAACATGACCTAGAAAGTCAGATAAAACAGTTAGACATAACAAATGCCATCGCTCCCTCTATTGAAATACATAATAAAATTGCAGCTCTCAAATATAAGTTAAATTATATTATCTCAGCTCATATTTTAAGGCTTTTTCAATATACTAAACAAAAACATTTTGAATTTGGAGATAAACCACAGAAATTGCTAGCACGTCAACTCCGCAAATTAGAAGATGATTCTACAATTCATAAAATTAGATCAGAAAACGGAGATTTGCTTAAATTACCTAAGGATATTAATCAGAGATTTCTGCAATTTTATCAGTCATTATATTCATCAAAAATAACAGATAGCTCTGCGCAGATGCAAAACTTTTTGCAGGAATGTAACCTTCCTGGTTTGAATGTGAGTGATAGAAATTCACTGGGCGCAGAAATAACTATGAAAGACGTTGAAGAGACCATTAAATCCATGAAACATGGGAAGACTCCTGGCCCTGATGGCTTAAATAATGAATTTTATAAAAAATTTAGTGATTTGATCTCTCCACGTTTGCAAACTGTATATAGTCACGCCTTTAAACAACAGAGATTACCGCAAACTCTGACTGAATCAACAATAATCCTCATTCCTAAAAAAGATAAGGATTCTGAAGACCCTGGTTCGTATAGGGCGATAGCTCTTTTAAATACTGATCAGAAGATATTAGCGAAAATTTTAGCTCATAGATTAAGTCTAGTTATAGATAAATTGATACACCGCGATCAATCAGGCTTTATAGCCAAACGATATTCATTTTTCAATTTGAGACGCTTGTTCAATATAATATATTCAAATAGACTATTAAACGAAGATTTAGCAATCATCTCGCTAGATGCTGAAAAAGCATTTGATCAAGTAGAATGGCCCTATCTTTTCTCAGTGATGGAAAAATTTCAATTAGGTGAAAATTTTTGTTCATGGGTGAAACTTTTATATACATTCCCAACAGCTAGAATATTAACTAATCAAATGCTGTCATCCAAATTTCATTTATCTAGGGGTTGTAGACAAGGATGTCCACTATCACCGCTTCTATTTGCCCTTATTATAGAACCACTTGCTGAGAGTATTAGATCAAATTCAGATATTCATGGCTATAATACTAAACATACAACCAATAAAATTTCTTTATATGCGGATGATGTATTAATATATATTACAAAGCCAGAAATTAACATTCCGAATTTATTAAATCTCATAACTCAATTTGGTTCATTTTCAGGTTATAGAATTAACTGGTACAAAAGTGAAATTATGCCAATAATGGAGCATAATCCGGCCATACTTCAACAATTTCCTTTTAAAATTGCCTATGAAAAGTTTAAATATCTTGGAATCTACGTGACTAGGAAATATACTTCTTTATTTAAATTAAATTTTCCTCCTTTACTCACTAAATTACATAGAAATATCCAATTTTGGAAAACACTTCCTATATCATTAGTTGGTCGTAGTAATGCTATAAAGATGATCTTTCTCCTACAGCTACTATACTTATTTCAAGCAATTCCAATCTATCTTCCAAAAAAGTTTTTTTTTTAAATTGATTCAATTGTTACTAATTTTATTTGGGACTACAAGACTCGTAGAATAAACAAAAGACATCTATGTAAGTCTAAAGCTAATGGAGGAATTGCCTTACCTAACTTCTTATTTTATTATTGGGCGGTTAATATTAAAAATATAACCTGCTGGTTGGATGATTCTGATCAACAACCGGATTGGTTAAAGATGGAGAAAGAGGATTGTTTACCATTTGATATTGGTGCGATCCTCTTAGCTCCAATAAATTTAAATAAAAAAACATATGGAGGTAATCCCATTATACACAGTGTTATCCGTACCTGGAAACAATTAAATCTTACGTTAAAATTGAGTAAATTATCTGTTTTCCTTCCTATTGCGAATAACCCTTCTTTTAAACCGTCTGTCTTAGATAGAGGATTTGCTCAATGGAAAAGTTATGGAATTAAAAGGGTGGGAGATCTTTATCATAAGGGAACTTTTCTTTCTTTTCAGGATTTACAGCAGAAGTACGGATTACATGTTAATAATTATTTTAGATATTTACAACTTAGAGATTATGTAAAATTACACATGCAAGAATATAAGTTTAGAGGTCCAGAAACACTTGATGTATGCCTGAATCGACATTATAATTCAAATAAATTAATATCCTTTATTTATAATACTCTCCTAGACACTGACATTCCGTCATCAGAATCTTATAGACGAGCATGGGAGGACGAATTGAATCAACTCATAATGCAAGATATATGGGATGAAAGTTTACAACATATACACCAATGTTCATTAAATACTAGACATTCCTTAATACAATTTAAAATAATACATAGGTTACATTATTCGAAGACGAAATTAAATAGGATTTTTCCTAGTATCTCTCCTATTTGTGATAAATGTCAATTTCAAGAAGCTAATTTAACTCATATTTTCGTAACTTGTATAAAAATGCAAAACTTCTGGTTGGAGATTTTTAAAATAGTTTCTAAAGTTATTAACAAGCAATTGGATATGGATCCAAAATTAATTATATTAGGATTATGAGAACATACTACAAACTTTACAACAAGTCAGGTACATTTTCTTGATTACAGTCTAATAACTGCGAAAAAATTAATACTTAAATTTTGGAAAAAACCAATAACCCCCACAATTAAAATGTGGACTACGGAAATGACAGAGACCCTGCATTAGGAAAAAATAAGATTTGCCTTAATTGACAAACCTGAGTTATTTTTTAAAATATGGTCTCCATTTATTGAATTTTTAGAAAAGTAAATGGGTTTGGCACAGGACTAAAATAAAAATTTTAAATTAAAAGTTGAAACTTGAGTTAGGGGTTGGATGTACAACTGTGGTTATTGTCTCCCGGATCTACTCCCTTTAATTTTTACAGTTATATCTTTTTTTTTTAATCATCTTATTCTCTCTTCCCAATAGTTTATAGTTTTTTTTTGTTTTTTTTTCCTTTCTTCTTTATTTTTTTTATTTTCTCTCTTTAAAAATTTTAAAATTGAAGCTATGTAAGAACTCTGTAACAAATGTGTCTTTTATTTCTATTTGTACATATGCTTTTCAAATTTTTTTTTAAAAAATTAAAAAAAGGAAAGAATCTGAGGCATTGACAGAGCAATTTCAAGAAAAACAGAGAACAAAATTTAGATTTTTCTGAAAAATGGAGAATTACATTGAGATATTCCTCCTCACAACATTGTTCATAGATCATCATTCTTATACTGAGTTAGAAATCGCAGGGATCCCCCCCCCCCCTTGTATTATATTCCCAATAATGAGAAGAGGGGGTTAAAACAGAAAACATTGGAAACATTTCGCGGATCAGAGAAATCTTTGAAAAGTTAATTCAAAGTCTTTGAGTATATGAAAAGCGCTATATAAATGTAATGCATTATTATTATTATTATTATAAAATGAGAGGCGATCATTTCAAGACCAGAACGGTCATGCAAGGCTGGAAGCTGCGGATAATAAGAAAAAGGGAATGTGAATGTGCACGGATATTGAGGATTGGATAATGAAAAAATAAGAGAAGAATGTGACAGGTAAAGGAAACTAATTTCCAGTGCAGTTAACTTCAGAAGCAATGGGAAATTTCAAAGAGGAGCTGCTGGATTGGCTGAGGCAGTGGATTTCAACCCTTAAAGCCAGTAGGGGCTTTTAAAATTTCACTGGCTCACTGGGACGTCCAACAGACAAGAAGAAGGGAAGGCATAGGGTGTATTGGGTGCGAGGCTATGTTGGGGTGAAGTGCGGTGTACAGGGTAAATGCCGAGGCTTCGGCCAGCAGGCTGAGTAGAAGGTGATGACAGGTTTGGGTAAGATCTATTGTTTTGTGCTAGTGATTGTCTTTACATTTGCTCTTAGCATTAATGTTTCAGAGATGACACTTAATGTATAATAATAGAATTTTCCTACCTGAGGATATTGAAAATCAAGAATTCTATTGTCTTTGTGGACAAAAGATGGGTTCAGTTACAATTCCTTACAAACCGCGGTAGTGAATTTGTGTTTCAGGGAAAGAGCATTTGGGGGATAGTGATCACAACAGTTCCATAAGTTTTAAGGTTGTTTGAATAGAGATAACTCTGGACCTTGGGGGAAGGCAGATCATATCGTTATTAGGCAGGAGCGAGAGAAAATAAATTGGGACAAGCTGTTATTGGATAAATCCACATCTGAAATGTTGGTGTTCTTTAAACGCCAGTTAATCAAAGTACAGGGCAGACATGTTCCAGTAAAGGGAAGAGATAATCATGGCAAAGGAAGGGAACCATGGGTGTAAAAGTTGTAAATCTGGTCAAAAGGAAAAAAGTATCTGTAAGGTTTAAGAAGATGCGATCAGACAGAACATTTGAGTAATATAAAGCAAGCAGGAAAAAAATAAAGCGGGCGATTATAAATGCCAGAATGGGCAATGAAATGCCTTTGGTGAGATGGGTTAAAGAAAATCCCAAGGCCTTTTATATGTTCTTTGAAATCAAAAGGATAAGGATAAAGTCATCTCTATTTTCTCTAGCCATAGCTCGAAGACCAGAGAGTAGCCAATATATTCCTTTACTAAGAAGGTAAGTCGAGGGAATCCAGGGACTTGTAGGCCGGTGAGCCTCACATCAGTGGCAGGGGAGCTATTGGAATGGATCATCAAGATACGATTTGCTCCCATTCGCAAGAAAATTGAATGACGAAGAGGGAGGCAGTAAAAATACACTACTGGTATATATCAGGTTCAGAAATAATCTTCGGATAAATAGCAGATGGAGTTTAATTCAATCAAGTGTGAGATGTAGCACTTTGGGAGATCGCATTTAAGGAGAAAGCTTACAGTTAATGGCCAGACCCTTAACAGAAACTGTGGGTCCAATTCTATAGGTCCCTGAAGCTGGCAACATAAGTAGAGTAGCAAATAAGGTGTATAGTATGCTTGCCTTCATTGGTCGGGTCATTGAGTATACGAATCAAGAAGTGATGGTGCAGTTTTATAGGACTTAATTTAGACTGCTTTTGGAGCATTACGTGCTGTCCTGGTTGACCCATTAAAGGGAAGATGCGGAGACTTTTGCGAGCATGCAGACAGAAGAGGGTTACAAGAATGCAGCCTGGTTTCGAGGTTATTAGTTATAAGGAGTGTCTGACCAATCTTAGATTTTTTCTTCTGTACATCAGATGTTCTTCTGTACATTTTTTTTCTTCTGTACATCATGTTAGATGTTTATAACATGAGAGGCATAGTGAGAATAAACAATCAGAACCATGGTGGAAATGCCAAAGACTAGAGGGCATAACATCAAGGTGAAAGCGGCAAAGTTCAAAAGAGATGAACGGGTATATTTTTTTAGCCAGAGGATCATGGCTAGCTGACTAGTGCTGCTGGGAGTGCAGGTGGAGACAGATAGGCATTAAATGGGCATATGGATGTGCTGGGATTGGAGTGATATGGATCATCCAAGCAGATGAAATTAGTTTACCTTGGCATCATTTTTGGCACAGACATTGTAGGCTGATGAGCCTGTTCCTGTGCCGTAATTTTCTATGCAGTAATAAGAAGGAAATGAGGAGTTTCAGGGATTTGTGTTGCATATACTGAGGTGGGAAAAAGCGCAGGATTGTTATCCACTTTATCTTCCACCCAATTCCCATATGGTCATTTCTGTCTTGGCCTCCTCTAGTGAGGCCACATGCAAAGTAGAAGATCAGCAAGTCGTATTCTGCTTGATTGGTCTAGGGCACATTTCAATTAATACACCCCCCACCCCTGCCATCCTTTCTTTCAACAGCAGACACACATTCTCCCACTATCTTCTATGCTGCTATTTTCCCCTCCTCTGCATGCTCATGCACACAATACATATCTAAGGGCGCAGATGCATAAAGGAACAATGAGGCCTTTATAAAACAATTTTTGTTTCTGGGTAGGACACCCGTCTGTGTTAGGGGAGTATTTGAGAATTAAGTTCATTAGCATGTCGATAAGAATTGATGTAACACCGGGATTAATACCTGGGAGTTGGGAGACAACATGATGTGCACCTGAAAGCATGAGAATTCTAGTGTCTGAAGCAAAGGAAAATTAATTGCTGGAGGAACTCAACTGATCAGACTTCAGTTGTGGAGAGAGATCAATAATCGATGTTTCGGTCGAGACTCTTCATCTGAACGAAATATCTTAATTTGAAACGTCGACTCCCTATTCATGTCCACAGATGGTGCTTGGCACGCTGACTTCTTCCAGAGAGTCGGTTGTTCTTTGTGATGTGCATAGGGATATCCTTTCATAACGGAAGGCTCCGAAATTTTGAAAGGGAAACATATAAATATGGGATCAATAAATATATTTAAATTTAAAATTTACACCAGAAAAGGGTCTACCACAAAAAAAGTTGCAGATGGGAAGTTCACGGATCACTAATGTGTTTTAGAAATGCCATTGTTGTTTTGTATCTTGTACATGACATAATGCAATGAATATGTTTACTGATGAAAATATTTGGTATGAAGGAATATTGTTATATAGAGAATACTTCCATTTATGAAACGTACAGCACCCCTCCCTGACACTACATAAAACAATGGTATAACATATCCTGTTTTTCCGGTTCACTGTTCGCTATCTATTCTCCAGGGTTGGAAGTATACCTGTCCACCGAGATCAGTGTTTCTAAGCAGAAGATGTTTAACTTAGTGGTCTTTATCGATACCCTAGGGCTCGTGGATGGTGACATGACATACGAGTTCGATGTTGACAAAGCTCTTACCCAACTGGGTAAGAGACTAAATCTTTCAGTGAGACGGATGTTGATATTGCAAAGGGGATGTCATACTAGGTTGCTTACTTACTGGTCTAATATCCTGAGTCCTGGATAATTGATCTGGAGATGTGTTGCAATCCCATCATCCGATGTGAGCTCGGAAATTTATTCTCAAGTAAGAAAGTTACTTAAAAATAAAAATTAAGGCGAGTGGAAGTATACTAAAAGGGGTACATTGCACACATAATATACTGGGTATATGAAATGAGCTATCAGATGAAATGGTAGTGTCAGGGACAGAAACTTAATTAAAGAAACATCAGGACAGGTACTGGAATAAGTTGTGTATAAAGGGCAGCGAACTAATGCAGTTAAATGGGAGTAGTATAGATACGCATGATGGTCAACTGGATGAGGTGGGCCAGAGTTGCTTGAATGCTGTACAACTCTGTGACTTTAACGTTGGGTTTGATGAAAACCTACGTTGTTTTACAGTAGGAAACCAGGTGAGTGATTATTGTAGAGAACTTAGATTAATGGGATTAAGGAAGGGAGATGCTTAAATAGGGGGCGTGGCTGTGTTCTGCAGCTGCGGCTCACCGGCAGTCTCTCTGTCTTTTTTCTGTTTTTTGTCTATTGTCATCGTTTAATGTACGTTTTGTTCTATTTTTAACTCTGTGTATGTGGGGGGGTGGTGGGGGGGTTGGGGGAAATCTTTTTTCTAATCTCTTCCTCAACGGAGATGCGACCTTTACCGTGTCGTATCTCCGTTCGCGCTACGGCCTAACATCGTGGAGTCGGCGGCCTCCAGCTGGGATCGACCTTGAAGACTCCGGTCGCAGGGCCTGGACTTACCATCTCGGAGGCTTCGGCCGTGGGCCCTGCAGACCGCAACATCGGGAGTTCGCAGGTCCCTGGCTGGCGACCGGTTTTTGGGAGCTCCAGCCGTAGCAGCTTCGACCGCCCCGAAGCGCGAGGTACGATTGACCCGCTCGCAGGCCCTTCATCGCCCTGCGTGGCCCGGCCGCAGCACTTTCCATCGCCCGGTGGGGGCTCAGGACTTTCATCGGCCTGCTCGGCTCGGCCCTGGGACTTTCCATCGCCCGGTGGGGGCTTCAAAAAGTTGGGAGCCTCGATCACCTCGTGGCACCATGGGAGAAGAATGAGGAGGAGATAAGACTTTGCCTTCCATCACAGTGAGGGTATGCCTAGAGCAATCACTGTGATGGCTGTTTGTGTAAAAATTGTATCTGTGTGTCCTGTGCTTTTTTGTTGTCTACTGCCGGACCCTGACGTGAGAGGACGCTGGCGTTGTTTATTCGCCGCTTTTCCGTTAGGATAGTTTGTCTGTTTGTTTTTATGTTGATTGTTTTTGTAAAGCGCTTTGAGCACCCGATAAGGCGCTATATAAAATAAATGCTTATTATTATTATTATATTATTATTATTAAATAATGTGTGCAAGTCTGCAACTGGTGCTTTACCGGACTGTTGTCATGCTTTCGACCCACAGGTGAACAGGCTGATTTAATCTTTGTCTTCTTTGATCCAATGGGCCAGGCCCTCTGCAAACGGACCCTGAACATTGTGGAAAAGCTAAACGAGAACCAGGGCAATAAACTAAAGTTCTACCTCAGCAAAGCTGATGAAGCTGGCCCTGAAACTGACAGACAGGTACTGTCAGAAATCTTACAACATACATTGCGAAATTCCGTGATTTCCTGGCAGATGGAGTACAGTGTAGCAAAGTGTGGAATCATGCATTTTGGTAGTAGTAATAAAGGTGTAGACTATTTTCTAAATGGGGGAGGAATTCAGCAATCGGAGGTGCAAACAAGTGCTGTTGCAGGATTTCCAAAAAGTTAATTTGTAAGTCGAATAGGTAGTAGTAAGGTAGCCAAATGCAATGCCTGCATTTATTTCAGGAGGATGAGAATGTAAAAACCGGGATGTAATGCTGAGACTTTATAAGACAATGGTCAGACCGCATTAGGAGTATCGTGAGCAGTTTTTGACCATATATCTGAGGAAGGATAATAATAATAATAATAATATTCATTTATTGTCATTGCAACGAGTACAACGAAATTAAAAAATAGCCAATCCTGACGGTGCGTACAAACATATATGCAATAAATGCAAAAACAAATAAATACATAAATACAATTAAATACAATTATATTAAGTACAAGATTTTTTAACGGTGTTGCCTAGTGCAAAGGTAGTGTTCAGTTCTCGTATGGCCCTGGGGTAAAAACTGTTCTTAAGTCTGTTTGTTCGGGATTTGATCGACCTGAAACGTCGACCAGAGGGCAGATGAACAAACAGACGGTGGCCGGGGTGGGATGGATCTTTAATTATTTTGCCTGCTCTACTGAGGCAGCGTAGTCTGAACAGGTGCTCCAGGGAGGGCAGTGAGCAGCCGATGATCTTCTGGGCCGTCGTGATGACCCTCTGAAGGGCCTTCCTGTCCTTTTCTGAGCAGCTGGCATACCATGTGGTTATACAGTATGCCAGCACACTCTCGATGGAGCAGCGATAGAAGGACAACATGAGCTTCTCCTGCAGGTTGGTTTTCCTGAGGATCCTCAGGAAGTGGAGTCTCTGCTGGTGTTGTAGAGAGTCCAGAGGAGGTTTACAGGAATGATTCCAGGAATGACTGGATTAATAAATGACGAGCATTTTGACGGCTTTACCCGCTGTTTGGAAGGATGAGGGGGTCCTCATTGAAACTTATCGAATAGTGAAAGTTCTGTATTGAGTGGATGTGGGGAGGATGTTTCCACAAATGGGAAGTCCTGGACCAGAGGCCATAGCCTCAGAATAAAAGAACGTACTTTTGGAAAGGAGATAAAGAGAATTTCCTTTCGACAGAGGAAGGTTAATCTGTAGAATTCATTGCCACAGAAGGGTGTGGAGGCCAGGTCAATGGATATTTTAAAGGTGGAGATTGATAGATTCTTGATTTTTACGGGTGTCAGGGGCAGGAGAATTTGAATCAGACAATGACGTTGACAACATTCATTCCTTTAATAAGTCCTTAATTTATAAAGCAATTTTTGCATTATTGTGCAAACTGAACAGCAAGCCCTGATGGTGTAGTTAATTTCTTATGGTTGTTGGAACAGCAAGAGCGACTTTATTTCAAATACAATTGTTGAATCGTGCACTTTTTTGGGTGGGGTCGGATTTTGGAGGTTAACAATAGACTCGGGTCAATGGGACAATGCCTAATAAGTTGTTATTCTTTGCTAAAAACGGCAAATTATATGGCATATTTATGTGTTTCCTTTGCTTCTTCCAGAGAGTAATGATGCAGATAGTACAAGAACTGTGCAAACGACCAGGGTTGAACAAATGCGGCTTTGATATGCCAACCATCTACATCCCAGACCTAGATAGGGTAATGGATTTTTAATTTTAACACAATATATAAGAAACCAGTAGAAATGATCCCCATGCAGTATACATGTATAGTCCAAAGTGCAAGCACGACAAATGAATACTATCGATTTCCTGGGCAAATAGCAGTAAGTAATGGGCTAGATTGGCCTTAAAATTGATGGTGCTTTTATTGTTTGATTTGTAATTAATTTCTTAATTTAACGCAATGACGGAATGTTAGCATGTTTTGTCATCATATAAATGTCCATGGAATTTGTGCAGTGAACTGATTTCCTTTATACATTATGATTGGTTTTGGATGGATGCCTTATGTTGCTTCTCTGAAGTTGATTTCAAACTGGATGGATACCTACTTCGTATTTTCTTGTTTGTTCCCGGATATGTCATGTGAAATGTATAAACGTACATTGTTCAGCATTCCAAAATCAGTCAATGGCCTTCTTTCATAAAGACCTTATGACAGCAAAATGCACTGAAACCAGTGGGCAGCAAACTCAATGACTGAGAGATTTTATAATTTTGCCCCATTCCCCTTGTTTAATAAAAAATACTGCACTAAAAGTCAATTAGCCAGCTTCACAGTTCGCAACTATGTTGGGCAGACTCCTATTTCTATATCTAACCTTTGTCCAACAATCTACGTAACAGGGAACCCCCTCGCCTGAGCTCACCTGTTGCCTGAGTGTTTTGTCCTGCCTGGTTTTGCTTCCAGTTTTTTGTTCAGTTTCTCCAACTGCCATCAGACTGAAGAACGGATGGATCAGAAATGCTGCTTATCCATTTTTTCCAGTGCTTCCTTCAACCGCTGATCTACTCCAGCAATTTGTGTCTATCTGTGGAGAAAGAAAAAAAGCATTCAAGGGCTCTTTGACATGTTGCATCAATTTCAAATGTCTGTCAATTTAAAAAGATATTAGTTCAAACATCCTTTGCAAGTATTTCTAATTCCACTTCTTATGCTGTCATACTATTTTTGCACTCTCGAATGCAAGAAACAATCTCGGGTTCTCAGTTCAATAAGCAAGGAACAGAGATATCGGAAAGGTTCACTTGAGTCATCCATATGTATAAGGAGATATATACTTTGTGTTTCTGTATGTTAATACATCTGTTCTCATGCCTTTTTATGTTTTTGGAATGACAGCCATCGCGTTGTGTGAATCAGATCCAAGAGGTGTGTGCAACCATAGAAAAAACAATAAACCGAACAGTTCAGAACACGTTGGACCAGCTTGAGAAGGACTGCGGACAAATAATCAACGCAGCACAGCAGCAGCTCAAGGAGAGCAGGTAAAATGCCACAACACACGGTGTGCAGGACTGGTGCAGTGAAACGGATTAATAACATTGGAAATTAATCACATTACCAGTATTATGTAAAGGAATAAACTGAAGAAATGGACAAAGCAACCGAGCTGGATATGACGAATATTTAGTTGTGAAAATTGAACATCCTTATTTCAGCAACATCTTACTTCGATTTGATCCATTGGAAGTTCAGCAGCTAGACAGAACAGGCAACGGTGACCATTAGCAGTTACTCGAATGCCACAGATCGTAATGTAGAATGGGCAAATGAGTGGGAAGAAACATATTATCCAACAGTGATGGTGAAATTAAAGATATTGTACCTTACGCAAGAACTAGATCCGATCGAAGTACCCAGCACAGTTGATTATTGGTCAGAATGTATTGGGAACATACTTCAAGTTCGGACTGGCCTAAAATCTTTTTTTTCCAGCTTCCAAACCTTTGTTTTGCAACATCACCAATTGGTTTATGACACTAATATTCAGATAGGACTCCATTATTCAAATGTCCTTCTGTCGGCCTCCCATCAACCTTACATAGCTTACTCACACTAAATTTTATATATTCGCAATCCTATCTTGACCATCAACATTTAAAAAAACGGCAAATTAAATTTCATTGTTAAAATCCACCCTTTGGGCTTATTCGTATGTATAAATATCCCCCAGGTTTTCACAACAATGGTTTCTAAAACATCTTGCTCTTCGGTTGTTTCCACAGCCAGAACTTGCCTCGCCCTTGAATCTTGATGCCTCTTTTCCAAACTATCTGCATATCAAGCGACTTTTAAAACATATTTGCATGAGCAGAATTTGTTTATCAACTAACAAATTCAGTGCACCATTATTTTACATACTGGAGTCAGTTTTAGCGATGGCCATGTCACATTTTCTTCTGTTTAAGCTATGTTTTTGTTGCTGGTGTTCAGAGGAGACAAAGAAAGTGAGAGGGATGGAGAGACAGCGAAACACAGAAAAACAGTGAGGGAGAGAGAGAGAGGTAGACAAAGAGACCGACAGAACAGGCAGAGAGACCGACAGACAAGCAAAGAGAGAGCGATAGATACAGGGAGACAGAGACTGGAAGGGAGACAGGCAGACAGGAGCATAAGTTTAAGCGTGGATGGCAATATTGTGATTCCATTGCGGCTCTTGAATTTAATGTTCTCCTCTACAATTCAATTGAATTTAGTTGGACAAAGTTAAAGAAATGCAAATACCTTCGTTAAAATTACCGCTGCATTTTATAGAATGTCACGAATTAGAGAAAGAGGTAAATCTGTACGAAATTCAGAAGTACAAAGTGCGGTCCACATATGTTTATTTTAGGATAATTCTACCCTCAAGTCTGGGGTAAACAGCATCGAAAGATTGTGTATTGTTGCCTCGCAGCTTCGGGGATCCAGGTTTGACTTTGGCTCTGAATGCTAAGTGTACGTCTCCCAGATGTACTAGAGGATGGAGGATCTAGGGAAACAGAGGAACTGAAAGAAATTTGCATTAGGCAAGAAATAGTATTGGGTAGAATGGTGGGACTGAATGCTGATGAATCCCCAGGCTCTGATGGTCTGCATCCCAGGGTACTCAAGGAGGGGCTCTAGAAATCATGGACGCATTGGTGATCATTTTCCAATGTTCAATTGATTCAGGATCTGTTCCTGTGGATTGGAGGGTAGCTAATGTTATCCCACTTTTCAAGAAAGGAGCAAGAGGGAAAACAGGGATTTATAGACCAGTTGACCTGACACCGGTAATGGGGAAGATGCTGGAGTCAATTATTAAAGAGGTAATAATGGCGCATTTGGATAGCAGTAAAAGGATTGATCCAAGTCAACATGGATTTATGAAGGGGTAATCCTGCTTGACTAATCTTCTGGAATTTTTTGAGGATGTGACAAGTAAAATGGATGAAGGAGAGCCAGTGGATGTAGTGTATCTAAACTTTCAGAAAGCCTTTGATAAGGTCCCACACGGGAGATTGGTGAACAAAATTAGAGCACATGGTATTGGGGGTAGGGTATTGACATGGATAGAGAATTGGTTGGTAGGCAGGAAGCAAAGAGTAGGGATAAACGGGTCCTTTTCAGAATGGCAGGCAGTGGCGAGTGGAGTGCCGCAATTAATGATTTGGATGATGGAATTAGAAGTAACACTAGCAAGTTTTCAGATGACACAAAGCTGGGTGGCAGTGTAAACTGCAAAGAGGATGTTAGGAGGTTGCAGGCTGACTTGGACAGGTTGAGTGAGTGGGCAGATGCATGGCAGATGCAATATAATGTAGATAAATGTGAGGTTATCCACTTTGGCGGCAAAAACAAAGAGGCGGATTATTATCTCAATGGTGTCAGATTAGGTAAAGGGGAAGTGCAATGAGACCTCGGTGTCCTTGTACACCAGTCACTGATAGTAAGCGTGCAGGTACTGCAGGGAGTGAGGAAAGCTAATGGCATGTTGGCCTTCATAATGAGAGGATTTGAGTATAGGAGCTGTAGGAGCCATTTATGCTTAATGTAGGAGCCATTTATGCTTAATTCAGTTATTGTCATTGTGTTATGGCTATGTTTTAATATTTCTAGTTTATGTCTTTTTTGCCTGCTTGTGGGTGTGACTTAATGCGTAATTGGGAGTGTCTAGATGGGAGGAGGCTAGTGTGTGTCAACAGAGGTTGTGGGTCAGTTTAGACTCGGAGGATGGTGGGCATACAGTTCTTCACCATGCGCTCGCACCAGTTATATTTGTAAGAACCATACGGTAATAACTGCAAGAATTTCTAGATATTGTTTGAAGAAGAAACAGTTGATAAAGTACGGGAAATAGTTTATTACTCTATGATTTGTACTACTTTAATAAAACCAATTAATGAAGAAAAGGAGTTTGGAAGATTCGTTTTGTCATATCAGGGTGCGACGTGTGCGTAAGCTATAACTACATTTCATCCCCGAGAAGTAATGGCTATCGAAGTGGGATTTCGAGATGGTATAGAAACTGCCATTACAGGAGCAAAGAGGTCCTTCTGCAGTTGTATAGGGCCCTGGTGAGACCACATCTGGAGTATTGTGTGCAGTTTTGATCTCCAAATTTGAGGAAGGACGTCCTTGATATTGAGGCAGTACAATGTAGGTTCACAAAGTTAATCCCTGGGGTGGCGGGACTGTCATATGAGGAAAGATTGGAAAGATTGGGTTTGTATTCACTGGAGTTTAGAAGGATGAGAGGGGATCTTATAGAGACGTATAAAATTATAAAAGGACTGGACAAGCAAGATGTTCGAACAATGGTCCCAATGTTGGGGGACTCCAGAACCAGGGGACACAGTCTAAGGGGAGACCATTTAAAACTGAGGTGAGAAGTAACTTTTTCACCAGAGAGTTGTGAATGTGGAATTCTCTGCCATAGAAGGCAGTGGAGGCCAATTCACTGGATGAATTTAAAAGAGGGTTAGATAGAGCTCTAGTGGCTAGTGGAATCCAGGGATTTGGGGAGAAGGCAGGCACAGATTGTGGATGATCAGCCATGATCAAAATGAATGGCGGTGCTGGCTCAAAGGGCCTAATGGCCTCCTCCTGCACCTATTTTCTATGTTTCAATGTTTCTATGTTTACAGAGATGCACACTTTCACGTTAACCTCGCCGATACTTGCCGAAGGCTCTTTTTCCCTCCTATGTACAAAATGCCCAGTGTCGAATTGATTGCTGAAAATTATTGTTTGCTTTAGTAAGGAGAAATAAGTAGAAGGGTGATCAGGCTGACAGGATTGCTCCATTGGAAGCTGGCTTATAAATAGTGAGCCAAGTGGCCTCATTCTATGTCATAATAAGATTTGCATGTAGTCAAATACAGAATTTTAGAATAGATCAAAAACAATTTTAAAGATCACATGTTTCCAACTGAACTCAAAAAATCATAATTTGATTAACTTTTCTAAATTCAATGTAATTCCATTTTTATTAAAATTTGAAAAACAGCACAATTATAAGGGGAAATGAATGTGGCAAAAGAAAATGTCATTTGAAACTTTGTGCTAAATCGTTATCACATGTAACGTTATGTCACTTCGGAATAGAATTGCACAAAACAACAAGATGAATGGCGGAGTAGGCTTGATGGGCCAAATGGCCTAATTCTGCTCCTATCACTTATGACCTTATGAATTATCCAGGGCACATAATGGATAGCTATTTCGTTATTTAACATCTTATATAGTGTCATCTAAGGAACATCTGCCTCTAATGTGAGACATATATAATAGGCATCAGAAAATAGTTGAGCTAAATATTATTATGAATGATAATATTAAACAAAACGTTGAAGAGCATGTAAAGGGGAATTAAATGATTCAAATGAACCTCAATCCAGCAGAGCTTGGGAAGATGACATATTTAAATATATGATCAAATTAATTGTTGCATCCAGTAAGACAATCGGGAATAAAGCCAGCCAAAATGTGTGCAGACCTATTTTAACATTCCAATGCCAAGTGTCATAAATGTCCGCAACCGAACAATCATTCCGATTTGGTGCGATGGTGTAAAAAGACAAGCTCGGTACCCAACTGCCAATCAAACATTTACTCAAATGGAACATTGCAAACTATGTTGTGTGCCAATCGTTAAATCTGCATCAACTATTGTTCCCCAGAATTCTGAGTTTAAGTTAACCTCAAGTATCTTATCGTAAATAAGTTACCTCTGCGCAACTCAATAACTTAGATTTGGGCTTGATTCGTGTCCAACTTTTGACATTGATGGTGATTTGGGTGGGTTTTTGGAAGCTTTGTTCTGCTGCCTGCTCAGGATAGTAATTCTGTGTTGTATTTCAGCGAACAGAATTCAAAGAATAAGGCAGCCTGGATCAAGCGTATATTCTTCAGTTCTTCGGCATTCCTGGTACCGCTGACTCTGTTAACAAGTTTCATAATTTCTAATACACCAAGAGAAAATCTTCCCGATATTATGGGAGAGGAAGTCACAAAATCTTTGATGATCTGGGCGGTATGATTCCTTGTTAATATTATTGTTATAAACAGTTTGTGTTCCAGAATGGTAGAGTCTGGTTAATCGATTGTGTAAGGTGAGTAGGTGTATGGTATATCAAACTCGTCTTTTCCCATCTACCACCCATTTCCACTCCTCTGACTCAATTAGTTTCTGTGAGAAATGCATCCGGAGCTATTCCGTGTTCAAACTGGATTGCACCAATGCTTAATGGAGCAACATAGGTCTATATCTGTAACAGTTACTGCTCTCAACATCTTTTCTTATGCAATCAGCATAATTCATCTCCTGTGTGTCATTCATGGGAAAAAGTGGGGTTTTTGTGTTTTGAACAGGCAGGTAGGTATAGCTCAAAGCTCCCTCAGGAACATTCCAGCAAAACACAGGGCCGTTTTTACAGCATTATGGGCCCCCGAGCAAAGCAGTGTACTGGGGCCCCTACCATTACTCTCCCCCACCCCCCTTTCCCTACCAGCCCCCCCCCCCCCCCTGTCGTGCCGGCGAAAAGCACTTACCGAAAAGCACTTAGCGATGGACTTAGGGTGCTACATTGTTGCGAAAAGCACTTACAGATCACTGTGAGAAGCACTTAGTGACCGAAAATGTTGCGAAAAAAGCACTTATTGAACCTACATTTTTAAAGTAGTATTTATTTATTGCGTCACTTAACATACACAGATCAGCATGGGGCCCCTATGCTCGTGGGGCCCCGGGCAAGTGCCCATCAGGCCCATGCGTTAAGACGGCCCTGGCAAAACACCCATCACATCACCGAGGTATTCATCAAACGCAGTATGCCTCACAAGCACCCGAATTTCGTTGCCGCATCGAGCACTGTTTTCATCTTTTTCGCTATTCTCGAGGCGGTCGAGGACGAATTGTTTGCATTAGAAACATAGAAACATAGAAAATAGGTGCAGGAGTAGGCCATTCGGCCCTTCGAACCTGCACCGCCATTCAATATGATCATGGCTGATCATCCAACTCAGTATCCCGTACCTGCCTTCTCTCCATACCCCCTGATCCCTTTAGCCACAAGGGCCACATCTAACTCCCTCTTAAATATAGCCAATGAACTGGCCACAACTACCTTCTGTGGCAGAGAATTCCACAGATTCACCACTCTCTGTGTGAAAAAAAACGTTCTCATCTCGGTCCTAAAAGACTTCCCCCTTATCCTTAAACTGTGACCCCTTGTTCTGGACTTCCCCAACATCGGGAACAATCTTCCTGCATCTAGCCTGTCCAACCCCTTAAGAAACCCCTTAAAGTTGTATGAGTTGAGATTGATCATGCTGCGTCAATCGGCACCTACTCCGACCTGTGAGCTCCCAATGCAGGGCCTCGGAGGTTCACAACATCTTACCGATTGTTCTTTCTCCACTTTCAAAAGCCATGTCTCATCCCAGATAAACACGGATGTTGTATTTTCCAAAGAAGGTTTCAGCACAATCAGGAATCTTTTCTACTGTCCACGACAGAGCTCGGGACAAGAGTTTTGATTTAGACTGGATTGGTATCGAGCCAACACAATAGACCTGACACTGTAATTAGCTGTTAAATGATGTGTTTCTTGGCCTAGAAAGGATAAAAATCTTGGTTCTCTTATAATTTCCGTAATTTGAAAAGATTTTTTTTTTGATAAATATTTTTATTAAACATAAATACATATTAACAAAATTTACTTATTACATACATTCGTGATATTATTAATATTAACAATTGTGTCCTACATATTTCTATACTTTTTTTTTAAGAGAGGAAAAGATAGAGAAAAATAAAATAAAAATAAGAGATCCAAATTGGAGAAATGAATGGAGTATTAAAAAAGTTATCTATCATTGGAGATATATCCATAATTTATTATTCATAATTCTTCCTCCATTCCATTATTCAGGCCACGGTCAAGTCCTCGAACCAAGCCATTTTGACCCTTTAAATATACAATAAATGGAGACCATATTCCTCTGAAAAGATTCAACCTGTCCACTAGTACAAGTCTCAATCTTTCCAGATGAAGTGTCTCCGACATTCCTGTAATCCACATTTTAATTGTGGGGGATGTAGGACCTTTCCAGAATTTCAGTATTAATTTTTTCCCAATTATTAAACTATAATCAATAAAAATTCTTTGATTCGTTGTTAATAATTGATCTGTTTCTAATATTCCCAGTATTATTAAATTTGAGTCGGGGATCAGCTTCCTATTAACAACATTCGAAATTATTTTAAATATTTCTGTCCAGAATTTAGTGATTTTTTTACAGTTTGTGAATGTGTGCGTTAAATTAGCTTCCAATTGCTGACATTTGTCACAAATGGCAGATATATTTGGAAAAATACTATGTAATTTAGCTTTTGAATAATGTAGTCTATGTAATATTTTAAATTGTATAAGAGAGTGTCTAGCATTTAGCGAACAGTGATGTATGTGTTGTAAACTTTCATCCCATATATCAGGTCTAATAATTTGACCTAATTCATTTTCCCATGATTGTCTATATATTTCTGTACTTGGAGCGTCGTTTTCCAGTAGAATATTATAAATATATGATATCAATTTTTCTGTATTTGGGTGTTTATTCAAACATTCATCTAAAATCTCTGTCTTTCTATTTCTAATTTCATGTGTATTTGCTTTTACATAATCTCTAATTTGTAAATATCTAAAGTAATCTTTTGAATGTAATCCATAAATTTGTTGTAATTCTTGAAATGAAAGGAAAAATTTTTCCCTATAGAGATCTCCCATCTTATTAATTCCACAGTTTTTCCATTGTAAAAAACCTTTATCTATCATTGAAGGTTTAAATGTGATGTTATTTACAATAGTAAGAGCTAGTGGTATACATTCCAATTTTAATGTTTTCTTTATTTGTTTCCAAATACGTATTCCACTATCTATTATAAGGTTTTCACTATAGGTTTTCTTACTTATTTTATTATTGGCGAATAAAATCGAACTAATTTCAAAGGGCGAACAATCTTCTTTTTCCATTATTAACCAGGTTGGTTGTTTATCTGTCTCTACTAACCAAAAGTTAATATTTTTAATATTGACTGCCCAATAATAAAACGTAAAGTTTGGTAGAGCTAGACCTCCATTTATTTTTGGTTTACATAAGTGTTCTTTTTTTATTCTATGGCTCTTATAATCCCAGATAAAGTTAGTGACTATGGAATCAATTTAAAAAAAAAATTTTTTAGGAAGATATATCGGAATCATTTGGAAAAGATATAATAATTGTGGAAGAAAAATCATTTTTATTGCATTAATTCTACCTATCATTGAGATTGGTAATGTTTTCCAATATAAAATATTTTTATTTAATTTATTCAATAAGAGCGGAAAATTAGATTTAAATAAAGAATCAAATCTTTTTGTTACATAAATTCCAAGATATTTTATTTTTTCGTTTGCTATCTTAAAAGGAAATTGTTGTAATATATGCAGATTATTTACCCTTATCGGCATAAGTTCACTTTTGTTCCAATTAATACTATATCCTGAATATGATCCAAATTCAGTTATTAATTTTAGTAAATTTGGAATACTAATTTCCGGGTTTGTGATATAAAGTAATACATCATCCGCATATAAAGAAATTTTATTTTCAGTATTTGTGGTGTCATATCCATATATTTCAGGATGTATTCTCACCCGTTGAGCTAAAGGTTCTAATGCAAGTGCAAACAATAGTGGGGATAAAGGACAACCCTGTCTGCAGCCTCGAAATAGATTAAATTTATTTGATAGTATTTGATTTGTTATTATTCTAGCTGTTGGATTGGTATATAATAATTTAACCCAAGTGATAAACTTCTCTCCCAAATTAAAAAATTCCATAACCGAAAACAAATAAGACCATTCCACTTGGTCAAAGGCTTTCTCCGCATCTAACGAAATAATTACTAAGTCTTTATTAATACCTCTTTTCGAATATATAATTTGAAAAGATTTTGCGGATACTGTTGGCATCTTGCAAGGACTTCAAGATGCCCAGTGAAGATAGTTCATGTTTCAGAAGCGTATAAGAGGACTAAATATAATGCTATCTGGCAGACTGAGTTTTGTTGCAGAAGGCAATGCCAGTAGTCACTGGCAGTAGGCTCCTGTACAGGTGAAGCTGTTTCCAGTGCTTCGGACTGAATTAATAACAGAGTTGTGTCTTTACTGTACATCCACCTGGTGCTGATCATTCTGTGGTCATTGAGTGAAAAGTACATGTATATTTATACCATGCACCGAAACAGATTATATTTTGTTACTAATGGAAGTGAAGATTTCGTATATTTTATGCTTGCCCTGCTTAATGAGGCAACTAAAATCATAATCCTAACCAAATCCCACCACAATGCCACCAAACATCTCCAAACTGCTGGATCTAAGACCTATTGTGAAAATAATCTTTGCACCTGGATAAAGAGTATAATTTGAGGGGTTTTCTGTGTTTAACCTTGACATTCCAAATGTGTCATTGTTCTTTTTTTTTTTTTTTCCTGCTAGTGGATAGTATGTACAACGTGGAACTGGCTGATTGGAGGCATTTATTTGCTGGGCCTAATTATTCTGATCGGTTTTATGGTCATTTCGATGCTACTTTCCAAATGCTTTTGCAGGTGATTTTTGTAACGTTGCAATGAAGGGAAATAGCTTTGGTTAAAAAGGGAAATGGACAATATAATCTGTCAGAGGCACTAGTTGGTGAGGATGATGGCGATGGGCCAAAAAGGATTAATTGAACTGGCGATTCAACGATTAAAAACTAACAACTGCAAGGGGGAGCAAGGCAAAAGCATAGAAACAAGTGAGCAAGTAAACAAAGAGTCACCTAGCATAAATCTGTGGTGGGACGGATCAAGGAAGTGAGAGCCACGGCTGGAAATATGTTGTGCAGACAATGAGGGAAGAGTGTAAGATAAACTGCAAATAATAGCGACATTATCACACAAAGAATGGCCTTAAGATTCATGGCATAGCATTTGTATTAGGTTGGTATGCAGAAATATATATTTTACACTCCTATATTAATTAATATTCAGACTGAAGAAGAGTTCTAGCCCGAAATGTCACCCACTACTTTTCTTCAATGATGCTGCCTGACCTGTTGAGTTGCTCCAGAATTCTGTGTCCAACTTTGGTGCAAACCCACATCAGCAGTTTCTTCCTACACACTGAACACTATACCTTGTAGGGCCTTTTAATTATAATATCAATGCTGTCATTTGTAAACAAATAAACACTGAAATATGGGTTCAAACTATAGTCCAAGATCAACGTAGTTATTGTCATTTTATCAAGCGGATGTCTTTCCATAGAATATTGTACTATTATAATTTTTGAATTTTCTTTTTAATACCTCCTCCCATATTCCCATTCTTTGATTATATGTGTTTGTCACTTCTCTCCAAATTCACTGAACTTGAAATATTTTCCATTTTAATTGGATTGAGTGGAAAATTCAGCTGACCTGTTATCTCCATTAGTTGAGTTAACTGAATCTGAAGTCTGAAGAAGGGTCTTGACCCGATGAAACTGAGTCTGAAGAAGCGTCTCGACCCAAAACGTCATCCATTCCTTTTCTCCAGATATGCTGCCTGCCCCACTGAGTTACTCCAGCTTTTTGTGTCTAACTGAATCAATCACTTGATTGTGCTCAATCACATACAAATTCAATGCACTGCCCAACATCCTCAGCAGTTTTCAAAAGCTCCTGAAATCTTACAAGCAAATAAGTTTTATATTTCCGCCATCCACAGGCAGCCTCAAAATACACATTATTTGCCATATATCTGCAGAAAAAGAAAATAAAGTACACCATTGACCACACAATCTACTCAAATATTCACCTAAGATCTGAAAGATATGGATGGATGTACACATGCCATCGAAAAGCAAAATGATGCAAATGGTTAAAATCTGAAATAAATCTAAAGATAATTCTGCAGCAATTTACTTTTATGTCAGCACACCTAGACTTGATAAAAGTTTAATGAATGTATTAAAGTAGTGCAATACGGACTACCTACTTTAGGTGTAGTAGATGCATATTTCTGGAAGGACTGGCATCAGCTGCATGTATATAAATCAGAACCTTCAGGAAAAGTTCCATAATCTATGTACATAACATAGGTCTCTAAAAGCTGAGCAGTTTCTGGATAGTGGTACGGACGAAAGGATGTGGGACATACACGTGTATTTATAAATACACGTGTTTCCTCGTAGGAATTAGGCAAGACAAAAGTTCATAAATTTATAAGTCATAGGAGTAGTAGGCCATTCGGTCAATCTAGTATATTCCGCCATTCAATTTTGGCTGATCTGCCTTTCCCTCTCAATGCCATTCTCCTGTCTTCTCCCCATAACCCTTGACACACTTACTAATCAATATCTGTCAGTCTGTCTTAAAAATACCCAAATGACTTGGCCTCCACAGCCGTCAAAGACATAGAGTTAAATAACTTCTCAGATGTTTTCTTTGCAAATAATCTGCAGTAGATCACCAGGTTTAATCTAATAATTGTATTCTGGTTCTAGCTAAAGTTGACTTTTTTAATCTCCAGCACCAAACCTAAACTATGCAGGAAGGAGAGAAAGAGACTCCAGGTGAACCTTGGCTATGTTCAGAACACCTTGTTTGAGAAAAAGGTATTTCCCGCCCTATCCTGGCAACATCTTTATGTCTGCTTTTAAAATACTCTCTTCATTTTAGTATTAGTATATTTTCCTTCATTATTTCATTTATTTGCATTCTCTATATATATTTTTTCCTTGGTGTGTGAATAATGTCATGCTGTTAATACCTTTCCTTCTCGAGTGACTTTTGGTAAAATAATTCCCTTCATTTATCTCTACAGGCACAACTGCAAGAGATGTATCTCTCCCAGTGTGCTTCTGAGCATGATCTGAGTTGAAGAGGACTAAGAGTAAGATTTTGGAAAGTTCTGAATGTGAAAATACCGATGAGATTTCTTTCTAACTTTCTCAAGAAGACATGTCTCTTGACTCTTCTCTTGGTTCTTCTCGAATTACATCACCTACTTGGAATTAAACGAACACAATTTGTGCTTCGTTCTCTCGTGCCCATCTCATCATCGTTTTAACAATCACTACCCTGTTTGAACGTACGTTTTCATCAAACATTTTCTCTTCCGTTTCTTTTGAACTAATCATATATTTTCCAAGTTTAACATTTCGGATGCACTAACCCCTTATTTAAGGCACATCCCATAAGGGTGCAGATACAAAGATACGTAGCGTCATAAGGCTCATATGCACAAAGTGCAGGGAAGAAAGGAGTAACAAATATGGCTTCGCAGCAATGCTAACACTTGAGCCTTAATTATTTGCTAAAATAGCCAGAATGTCTCTTCTTTTATGATGTCCCAGTGCTTGTAATAAATTTTGACTGCGCCTAGACCGACTGTTTCCTTGTTCGCCTGTGACTGAATGACAATTCGGATACTGTATTTGATTTAGTTCTAGGACGTGGATGTAGATGGGTTCTCTATGAAACCTAACATTTTTACAGATGGAGGGATTGGGAAATTAAATATTCTCGCAAGAATGAGGGAGAGAGGAAGCATAATCATAGTAGCTGGTATGTTTGCATATCCATATCGTATGTTGTTTGCAAGTGATTGTATCCTAGTTCCTGTAACTGCAATAGATATTCTTCTAGTAAGGTGTTGCAGCTGTCAAGGTAGCCGTGACGCCTGTGGGCCCGTATTGTTAATGGCTACCTTATTCCCTGAGATGGAGACAGAGATGGACCATGTCAAGGCAATAGCAAGGTGTATTTTGACTGGACTGTAACATTTATGAGTTTTGCATGAGGGTAAGATGCGGGGCAAATTCATTAGTTGGATAGTTAGAGAGTGGACCAGTGTAGGATTGAGAGCAAACAGAGAAACATAGAAAATAGGTGCAGGAGGAGGCCATTTGGCCCTTCGAGCCAGCACCGCCATTCATTGTGATTATGGCTGATCATCCACAATCAGTAACCTATGCCTGCCTTCACCCCATATCCCTTGATTCCACTAGCCCGAGAGCTCTATCTAACTCTCTTTTAAATTCATCCAGTGAATAGGCATCAACTCCCTTCTGTGGCAGAGAATTCCACAAATTCACAACTCTCTGGGTGAAAAAGTTTCTTCTCACCTCAGTTTTAAATGACCTTCTCTTTATTCATAGACTGTGTCCTCTGGTTCTGGACTCCCCCAACATTGGGTATGGCGAGTCTGGAGGCTCGTTCTTTGTTGAAGAAGTTTATTGCGACAGCAACATTCGATTACAAAGTTTAACGAACGAGATTACAGACAACCATTAATTCTAACTGTTCACTTCGAAGAAGTCTCCTAACTGACTGGTTTTGGGCGCCAAAACCACACGTGACGACGCTGTCCAATCAGCGGGCTCAACTCCCTGGACCAATCCCTACGGTTGCACTCACACATGACCTTGCTGGCCAATCTGAGGGTTCGACTCCGGAATTCTGCCCGTGCCACCACCAGTTTGTCGGGCGGTAACCTCCTGGCCCTAGCGAAGACGGGGGGTCCCTCGTTGCGGATGTGGTGGACTACACTGTGCCGGGCAGAAGGGGCGTCGAACCGCTGAACGAGCAGCTCCGGAAACTCTGCCAGGACTGCAGCATACGGGTCGGGGGCCGCGACGACGGCCTGGACAGTCGGGCTGGGCGGGGTGGTGGCCGGTGGAGTGGCGGGCTCATCGCTGCTGGCGGAGGGTCGAAGGCCGTTACCGCGGACATCAGGGACTAGTGAAAAGGCCCAGAGGAAATCTGCGCCCAGGATCGCCTGACCGACTTCCGCGATGATGAATGGCCATTCGTACGTGCGGGTGCCGAAAGCCAGGGACATTGTCCGCGTACAGTACGTGCGGATGGGGCTGCCGTTAACCGCGATGAGGGTAGGCCCTGACTTACCCGATCGGGTTTCGAGGTCGGTCGGCGGCACGATGCTGACTATGGCTCCCGTGTCAACCAAAAATTCCGTGTCCGTGAATCGATCTCGGATGTAGAGGTGTCGGTTCTGGCCAATCGCAACCGCCTCTATGTACGATCGGCCGAGGCATTTCCCGAGAAGGTGCAAGGTGAGTGGCAGTTGCGGGCTTCTCCACCCCATCGTAGATGGTAATAACACCAGCCGCGCTTGTGCGGATCCTTTTGGTGGGCTTTTGAAGAAATGGCGGGATACGCGGCGCCATCTTGATGCCGCTGCGGGCTGCCCGCTGATGCCGAGACCTTGTTGATCGAACTGTTTCTTTTTGATTTGGACGCCATGAGCGCATCAGCTTTCTCTGCATATGCCACGGGGTCCGTAAAAGAACAATCCGTGAGCATGAGCTTGACATCCTCGGGAAGCTGCTCTCTGAAAGCCTGCTCGAACATGAGGCAATCCTTGTGTTCACCTGCTAACGCCAACATTTCAGCCATGAGGGCGGACGGCAGCCGATCTCCGAGATCCGGTAGGTGCATAAGCCTCTTAGCTCGGTCATGCCTACTGAATCCGAAGGTTCATAACAAGAGTACCTTCAGTGCCTCGTACTTGTCGTCTGCAGGAAGGTCGATGATGAACCGCATCACCCGCGCGGACGTCTCCGGCGGTAGAGCACTGACGAGGTAATAGTTCTTTGTCGCATCCATCGAGATGTTTCTTAGGTGAAACTGAGCTTCGGCATGGACAAACCAGGATTGCGTTTGATGTGCCCAAAATGGTGGAAGGTGAACGCTGACCGCGTTTAGCTGCGGTGTGCCGGACGTAGGAACCAAAGACGAGGCGTCTTGTTCACTCATGGTAGGTGATCGGCTGGATCACGTTGGGGTCACCAATATGACGAGTCTGGAGGCTCGTTCTTTGTTGAAGACGTTTATTGCGACAGCAACATTCGATTACAAAGTTTAACGAACGAGATTACAGACAACCATTCATTCTAACTGTTCACTTCGAAGAAGTCTCCTAACTGACTGGTTTTGGGCGCCAAAACCACACGTGACGACGCTGTCCAATCAGCGGGCTCAACTCCCTGGACCAATCCCTACGGTCGCACTCACACGTGACCTTGCTGGCCAATCTTAGGGTTCGACTCCCAGGACTAATCTCTATGGTCGCTACATGGGAACATTTTTCCTGCATCTAGCTTGTCTGGTCCTTTTATGATTTTATATGTCTCTATAAGATTCCCTCTCATCCTTCTAAACCAGTGAATATAAGCCTAGTCTTTGCAATCTTTCCTCATATGACAGTCCTTCCATCTCAGGGATTAACCTCGTGAACCTACGCTGCGTTGCCTCAATAGCAAGGACATCCTTCCTCAAATTAGGAGACCAAAACTGCACACAATACTCCAGATGTGGTCTCACCAAGGCCCTATACAACTGTCGAAGGACTTCTTTGCTCCTGTACTGAAATCCTCTCATTATGAGGGCCAACATGCCATTAGCTTTCTGTTTCAGCTCACGGAAAGGTAGCTGCAGTTGACATGAGCATGCAGCTTGTGGATTATACAGTAAAATAAAACTGAACTGCTGGAGGAACTCAGAAGGAGACTGAAAGTTGCCTGTATATAGAAGGGAGAGGCAGGGATCAGTAAATGATAGAGGGACTGAAGGGAAATGAAGGATTATGGGAACAATGAGCTTGGTGGGCGAAGGGATGAGTAGAATTGCGATGCATATATGGGAGCATGATAGGTGGAAGCTGACGGGGGAACCATGATACACATAGAACCAGGTTGGCGAGGAGGGTGGGTGATGAAGTTGGAGATAGAGGCTTGATGGTGATACAGAGGCTGGAGGATGGCACAAAGGCTATGTGTCCTGGAAACTGATATGTTACGAAGGTGCTAATAGAAGACATGAAGGGAGAGATGAAAGACAAATAAAACCAAATGTAGGAGTGGAGATGGTGGGTGATCACAATATAAACAGGAGGTGGGTGAAAATGGGCGATCGGGGCGGGGGTTCTATAGGATAGAGGCAGAAAGCAACGGTACGAAAATGCCAACATCAGAAGAGGAGAAGGGAATATCGGAGGAAGGGTTAACTGAAATTGGAAAATTCAAATTTCATATAATTAAGTTGTTGACTACCCAGACCGAAGATGGTGTCTTGTTGTTCTAGTTTGAGTTTGGAGCTCACCCTAGTAGTAATAAAGAGCGAACAAGGATAGTTCGGTAAGGGAATGGGAAGGAGAGTTGCAATGGCATTCAAACTATATTCTGCAATCTGTATCTTCCCCTTTGCTCTATCTATTGTATTTCAGTTTGAACTAACTGTATCTATGTATGGTATATTTAATCTGTTTGGATAGCATGCAAAACATAGCTTTTTACTATAACTCGTGTGGCATTGGGGACGACACAGAGTCGACAATGACTGCACCAAGGCAGTCATGGTAGGGTGAACACGTAATATAGCTTATTTATGGTGAAAGTCTGTAGTGACTCGAAGGTCCGGGTCAGTGTGGGGGCACAGTACCCTGTCATCTGTGGGTGATTGAGGAGGTGCTGGTGATCTTGAGCTTGACCCGGAAGAACCCCAGTGGCTTGAGAGATGGTTCTGGTGGTCTTATACTTGTCCTATTCTCAACCTCAGCACCATTGGACCATTGAGTCTTGGCCTCGATGAGAAAGCACTGGCGGTCTCAGGCTGGTAGCTCAGTCTTTGCAGTTCCTCATCGGCTGTGGGAGGGTGAGGAGGCGCTGGTTGTCTGTGACATGTCCTGAAAAACAATCATGCCCTCCAAGAGGAGGTGTTGGGGGTCTAAAGCAAGACCCGGCAGCTCAATCTTGCTCCAAACAGGCCAAAGGGAAAAGAAAGCAAGTATGTTGACCCCCCACATTCCTTCCCACCTCCTTTCCTTTCCTCTCTCTCTCTCTTCTTCCATTCTGCCTCTTTATTTCACTCTTGCTTTCTCTCACCTCCTCTTTGTCCCCTCTCCTGATTGGAAATGCCTTGTTTTTAAGGGGTAGGTTTGATGATGTGCAGGTGAGCCATTCCAATCCCAGATAATTTGATGCAACTTTTGCTTCTCTGGCTGTGGCTGCTGCAGCTCAGTCCAGATGGTTGGCCAGGCTGCCAGGTTTATCCAGGTTTTACGTCAGGCAGTTGAAGTTGTTGGTTCTGACCATTAGCTACTCCAGGCCTGTCTGCTGGTAAAGGGGATCACAGCGGCTTATGAGGGGCGGAACGTAGTCACAGTCGGCACAAAAGATAATAATAAACCTAAACTGGGAGGTCAGAATGTGAGAAAAATCTCCAACGGTTGTCCTCACTCCACATATAAATAGTTGGATTGTAAGTGCTGCAGGTGAGTTAATCCTGTCAAGAGAATTTGTTCCATGAGCTGTTGGGCAATGCCTCAAATCCATCCACCTTCGCTGCTCATTCGTGACTTTAATTACTTTTAAACGTCAGACATGAGGATGATAGAACATAGAAAAAGAGAGCAAAGAAGCCATCCACCTTCGCCCCATGAAGCCCGTGACGAACATGATGTCGTTAATTTAATCTTCCATCCCTGCACCTGGCCCTATCCATCAATTGTGCACATCCATGTGCCTTACTAAAAGTCACTTAAATCCAACTAATGTACTTGCCTATACCATCGACCCTGGCTCCCAACAATTTATTTGTAAAACATTTGCTCTGCACCTACCGTTTGAAATGTTGCCCCTCTTATCTTAAGATATGCCATCTAGTGCTTGATATTTGTACTTGAGGAAACGGCTTCTGACTGGATACCCTATCAATGTATCTCATAATGTTATGTATTTCTGTCATATATCCGCTTATTCTCAGACGTTCCAGGGCAAACAATCCAAAATTGTCCAAAGTGTTCTCACAGCTAATGTCCTCTAATCTGGGCAGCATTGTAGTAAAACGCCTCTATACTTCTGCTGTGAAGCCCCCACACCCCATCCACAAGCTTCCTGTTATGCCATGAACAGAAATGCACACAGTACTCCAAATGTGCCCCAACCAAATCCCTATAAAGCAGCACCATGACTTTCTGACTTCTAATCAATACCCTGAACGCTGAAGGGAAACATACCATACACTTCATTTACTACTCTATCTAATTGTGTTACCACTTTCAGGAACTATGGACTTGGATCCCCAAATTCCTCATACATCAATCCTATTAAAGGTTTTGCTATCCACAGTCTATGTTCCTCTTACATTCGATCTAGCAAAGACCAACAATTTCAATTATCTCCGATTGGACACCTCCCATTGCTCCTCCATTCCAGCAGCTTACCTGTGTACAGCTGTAATCTTTGACAGCATTCTTCCCAGTCTGCAATTGTTCCAAATGTGAGATCTCTGCAAACTAACCAAGCAATCAACCAATCCATATTTACGTCCATGTTCTTCATATGTATGACAAACAACAGAGTGCCCAACACAGATATCCGCGGAAGTCCACTGGTCACACACCTTTAGTCAGAATAACACCTTTCCACCAAACAGTCTTTTTGAGTAAGCCTGTTCTGAACATAAATGACCAAGTCACTGTGCCATGCACATCCCATGCACAATATGCTTCTAGATCAGTTTAACATGAGAGATTTATGAAATCCCTTACCAAGAAGGAAATCACATGGGCGGCAAGGTGGCACAGTGGTAGAGTTGCTGCCTTATGGTGCTTGACCCGCCTGAGACCCAGGTTCGATCCTGACTACAGGTGTTGTCTGTACGGAGTTTGTAGGTTCTCTTCGTGACCGTTGGTTTTCTCAGAGATCTTCGGTTTCCCACCACACTCCAAAGATGTACAGGTATGTAGGTAAATTGGCCTGGTGTGTGTTGGATAGTGTTAATATGTGGACCGCTGGTCAGCGCGGACCTGGGCCGAAGAGCCTATTTCTGCACTGTATCTCTAAACCAAACTAAACCATGTCGACAACACCTACAACCGTAATGGAATACTTTTGGCACTTCCTCAGGAAACTCAATATAGTTGGTGAGACATGACCAGCCACGTATAAACCTGTGCTAGGTTTTCCTAATCAGCTGATTATCTTCCAAATACGACTAACTCATACCCAAAAAATCCTCTGCGATAGTTTCCCGACGTGAGGCTCTCTTTTTAAAAATAATTTAGGGGTTCAAGAATGAGAATACTTGGGTTTAATGTGAGAGGGGAAAATTTAATAGGAACAAAGGGAGTAATGCTTTTACACCAAGGGTGGTTAGTATATGGTCGAACTGCCAGATGAGGCAGATACCCCAGTGCATCCCTGGATGAGTCTCAGGTGTTGAGGAGCAAGCTCTAAAAGGAAATCAGAAGGGCAAATAGGGGGCAGGAGACAGGTCCAGCAGATAGCATTAAAGATATTCCCAAGAGATTTTATAAGGACATCAAGGGAAAAAGGGTAACCAGAGAGACCATTCAGGCATCAAAGCAATCGACTCTGTGTGGAAGCACAGGAGATGGCAAGGTCCTTAATGAGTATTTCCCTCAGAATATTTACGGAGATGTTGTCAGGACTCGAGGTCCTGAGCTACAGGGAGAGGTTGAGCAGAATAAGACTCCATTACTTGGAGCGCAGAAGGATAGTGGGTGATCTTCTTGAGGTATACAAAATCATAAGAGGAATAGATAGGGGGGGGTCGTGAACACCAGGCAAGTGTGGGGGTTGGGGTCGGATGAAGGCACGCGAGCAGATGGAGGCCGAGGCAATGTCTGGTGGGGGGGGGGGTGGTTGATTTACAGAGAGGAGGGGGTATGAGGACCATTGTATGGGTGGGGGATAGCAATGGCCACCCGGTTAGAGGGGCAGGGGGAAGACCTAGTGGAACCCCTACTGAGGTTCCCTGTAGGAGGGGGAAGCAGTAGGACCCAGCAGTCAGACCACGTGCTGTGGGACTCTGCCTCGTGGAGACTGTGAACCCAGCGCTGACAGTGGGACTCAGGTAAGGTGATAGCTGCGGCCCGCTGGTGGGCGGTGGAGTCACGAGGGTCAGCGGAGTCTCTGGTGGAGGCCTGCAGGTAACTGGATTCCGGGTCAGCAGACGAAGCGTCGGTAGGCCCGGTCAGCGGATGGCCGGGGAGGAAGCGAGGGTGGCGCCATCGGTGAGGCGGTGAAGGTCGGTGACCCTGATGAGGCGGTGAAGGTCGGTGGCAGTGGCCACGGAGAGGCCGTGGAAGTCGGTGGCAGTGGCCACGGAGAGGCCTTGGAAGTCAGCGGCAGCAGCGGTTGTGGCCCGGTGGAGTCGGTGAAGGTCGACGGCAGCGGTGATTGTGGCTCTGGGGAGGTGAAGAAGGTCGGCAGCAGCGGCAGTTGTGGCAACAGGGAGGTGGTGGTGGAGGTTGGCAACGATAGCAACTTCGGTTGTCCGGGCCTGAGATCGGCCAGGAAGCCAGTGAGTCTTATTGCTGCTCCTCGTGGCAGCAATGGATTCGGCCTCATGGTGTTCGGGCAGGCGGTGGAGCCCCGGGCTTGCGGGCGGTCGAGTCGAGGAGTTTCGATGGAAGGAGTGGGCTGGAGACGAGCGAGTTTTGGATCCTGAATGGAGTCCAGAATAGGTGAGGAAGCGTTTGTTGAGGGCGTGGATCCGGTGTTGGATAAAGTACATTTGAAATCCATTGCAGGTGTGGGTGGGTGAGGCCCCGAGCTGTGGGAGAGTCAGAGCGAGGGCCTGCTGGTGCTAGCGCATTGCAGCCAGTGTAGAACGCAGGGCACGAAGGAGAATTGTTGGGAAAAGCGGCAGATCGACTGTCGGAACCTGTAGTCCGAATTGGGTCCGAACTGGGAGGTCTGGAACCCTGGAACCGGAGCTGGAAACCCCGAGGTAAAAGATGGAGGCGCAGGCAAGTCCCGAGAAAACAGACGTGGCTGTAGTCGCGAGTCTGGGTTAAAACGTGGTAGTTGAGTTGGTGGGCAGGAGGAATCACAGAGGGGGAGCAGTGAGAGAACGTGTTGCTGAACTCTGGTCGAAGAGAGGAGAACTTCTTCAAAATAAATATACCTTGATGAGAATACGCAGTGGAGCCACTAGATGTATAGGAAAAACCCGCAGATGCTGGTTTAAATCGAAGGTAGACACAAAATGCTGGAGTAACAGCGGGCCAGCAAGCATCTCGGGAGAAAAAGAATGGGTGACGTTGCGGGTCGAGACCCTTCTTCAGACTTATGTCAGTTGACATGATATATTTTCAAGAAGGTTCATGGGCGGGGAAATCGAGGGAAACATCTCAAAGAAAGTGTAAGTGGACTGCACAATGAAGATGGAAGTTCATGGCTAAAATAGCATGACATGAACAGATGCATTTGTTGGAGACTGAAGGAGCCACCCTTGTTATAACTATGCAAATTTCAAATATTGCTAACTAATGTGCTCCGAGTCGCTCAACCATCATTTTGTTTCACAACGTGGCATTGCCACTAAACAACCACACACCAGGGAATTAATTTAGCTGCCGCCGTATCACTGTTCAAAATGTAATGATAAACATTTTGTGCGATGCTGCAATGTCCCAGCGGAGTGCCCATAAATTATATATTATCTTACCGAACATCGTTTCGTCAACGTTGTACACCCGGACATATTTGTTGCCGTAAGGAGACAATCCATTTCAGACGAAAATGCTGGAAGCATTCAAGAGTGTCAAGAAAATATATTATTTGACACTTGCCATTTTTGGGGTTATTGGTAAGTGACGTTGACATTTCTACCCAAAGCTACTGTAGCCGACAAAAATAATAAACGGTTATCCCTTTAAGGCAGTTTCCCCGATTTACATCTGCGATTTATTATATTGCTTCAGTGAACGTAACCACCAGTAACTTGCGGCGTTGCCAAAACTTTATCATGTGTAGTGAAAATCGTGAACTGTTAAATCATAACACAGTGTGTGACATTCTCCGACGGCGAAAGTAGTCGAAGTGTCGCTGCAGTATTACGTTGAGTAATTTTAACTCACCGTTGCCATAATAGGGCGCATTGTGTTCTAAACCTTGCAGGTGATGATATATTACTGGTGTTATCTGCACGTACCGTAGTGTGCCTTTTCTGGTGGTCAACCATTTGACAAAATGGCTCTTGTTCTACGTAGAAAATAAAAGTGACACAAAGTGCTGGAATAACTCAGCGGGTTACGCAGCATCTCTAGAGAAAAGAGGATGCTGCCTGACTCGCAGAGATACTCTAGACATGTGCGTCTATCTTTGCATAAATCAGCATCTATAGTTCTTTCCTATCACGTCTACTGAGAAATAATATTTTTAAGATCATTGATGTTTCATAGCAGAGCTTCCGTTAGCGTTTTAATACTTTAGCTTGCAGCGAATTTGTCACTTGCTACTTGTTTAAAATATTCTGTAAGATGTGCAAAAAGAAGTTCGACATTAATATAGAGCAATTCTTCTCAGGCACGGGTTTCAACGATTTGACAAACGCCTTATTTCTGAAACATTTCTAACAACGCCTACTTGTTTTGTGTAATTGCCCTTAAGAGAGGAACAATCTCTTGATCCATGGAGAATCCATGGGTCATACACAATAAACGTCGTCACTTTTCTATTCAACAAGGTGGGGCAGCGGTAGAGTTGCTGCCTTGCAGCGAATGCAGCACCGGAAACCCGGGTTCGATCCGGTCCCGCTGTCTGTACGAAGTTTGTACATTCTCCCCGTGACCGCGTGGATTTTCTCCGAGATCTTCGGTTTCCTCCCACACTCCAAAGACGTACATGTTTGTAGGTTAATTGGCTTGGTAAATGTAGGATAGTGTTAATATGCGGGGATCGCTGGTCGTAGCGGACCCGGTGGGCCGAAAGGCCTGTTTCCGCGCTATATCTCTAAATTAAAAAAGTTAAGAGCTGTGTCTTCGGAGTTTCTTAATCTGTAAAATCGGAGATGTGAGAACCTGATTTTCAAACCTATCTCAAATTTCGCTCGGTTTGCACACAATAAACATGGTCTAACTTCATGAAATATGATTGTTAAGAAATTGTATCATTTTGACAGCATCGAACACATCAGATTTTTTGATAGCCTAATTTTGTTTCTGTCCTTTAGTGGAAGAAAAAACCCAGAATCAGGCTGAGTGTAGCATTGTTAAACATTTGCAGCAGATTTCTATGAACTTATTTTCAGCATGCTCGGCACCTATTTTTCTAAATGTTCAAATTAAGGTATTTATATTCATCTATCTTATTACGCAGTAGTAATCCCACATACATCTTTTGCATTTTGCTGAACTCGGAGGGTACATTAAATGATTTCTGAATCTATGCCCCTAAAACAAATGACCTCTTAGAGATATATCCCCCAAATACATGGAAAAGCGATTTATTTTGACGATAATCTGTCGCATCTCGCACACCATGTGAATTTCAGCCATCTACTTTATGCCGTCTGTTTATATATTCATCGACTATTTTATTTTATTGTTCCTTGACACCTTTGCGGACATAGCAATATTCTCACACAGCCAGTGGCAGCTTAACCCATTCATATGCTAGCATGTCAAATTACAATCATATAGCAGAGAAGTCATTCTTGGGACCATGATGTCTAAGTTGACCATGAAGTACAGACCTATAATATTCTGTTACACCCGCGGACTTCTCTGTTTCTTAGGTATGTGAGGATAGTAGCTTCCTTCAAACATGCAGACAATGCTTTCAAAATCCGTCCGCTCTCTGAGTGGAATAACTTTTTCCTTCGACCCTACCTCGCCCCTTTCCTTTTGTTATCTCAACCCTCTAACTTTAATCACGATTTCGGGAGTGTTGCATGCTGTGTTTTTCCATCCTCACAATCTTGCAAACATTTCCCAGTCGCCTCACGAAATTTTCTTTATCATATCATATCATATCATATCATATCATATCATATATATACAGCCGGAAACAGGCCTTTTCGGCCCTCCAAGTCCGTGCCGCCCAGCGATCCCCGTACATTAACACTATCCTACACCCACTAGGGACAATTTTTACATTTACCCAGCCAATCCCAAGGATAACAACCAAAGCTTATCCGATCTTTCAATTCGTTTCCATCAAAGGTAAAATCTTATTCTTCTCGGTTTTCTTCGGGGCAATCACATTATTCCTGCACAGTGGCGACCAGAGCTGTACCTAGCACTCCAGATGCGGCCACACAAAAACCTCATAACCTTGTACAATAGACTCACTGACCTGCACACTGCTATGCCCCCGAATGTAAAGCACTCACACTCTTGCAGCAATCTCACAGTGCAAGGCAGGTTCACCCACAAACCAAGCTAAACAATTTTAATGAAGAGGCAAACGCATTCGAAAGTGAGAAGCTGGGATACAAACGTGGCAGTGATCTCAGCACAAATGCCAGGCACAGACAACTGTTGTATATGAATAATGTCTGATTTAAGTATTTTCTACTTTGTGGAGAACTTCGCATATTTTGTTATTTTTCCGCAATAGTCAAATCTATTTTCTTTCCATTTCTACGTGCGCATGAGACTACAAGTGCGAGCCACTTTATGATACCGCTAACCTCCTTCTGGTGAACGTATCCTTGCAGTGATGTTGGGTATTGTACTGGTACACAGGAAGGATAATACAAGAAGTGATGTATTTCCAATCGACATTGTGGGGAACCGCGGTGGTTGCCACGCTCCCATGCAAATGCTGCCCATGAATTTCATAGTAATAGTGGGTGTGCCTTTGGAGGCGCTGTCAGAATTGGTACGCCAACAACTGCAATCCATTTTGCAGGTGATAGAGTCTGCAGCAATGGTGTTCTAGTGGTGGAGATAATCAGTGATTCTGGTAGTTGGTGGCGCAATATTCAAAGGGAAGGCTACATTCTAGATGTCATCTGGTTCCTGTTGAATCATCCAGAAAAGAGGTCAGCATTCTCCACATCTGATGATTGGAAACGTGAAGAGCTAGTGGAGACGGCCTTGTCTTTTGCTGCAAGATACCCAGATACACCTGTAGTTTTAGCCATGGTGCAGTTTTTTTGGCAGGTCCTAAAATAACTAAATGACCCTTATTCCACTCTCGAAAAAGTGTCAACGAGTCTTGATCGCACTGATACAGTTGAATATCAACGATGGGAAATTAGGTTATCACTCTTTAGAAATTGTCCTGTGCAGCTACTTCTGTGCTGGCACTGTTACATTTTCAGCACATGTTTGACTTTTGATTTTTTTAAAAGCGATCATAGATTTTACGGTGAGATATGAATTGATGGAATCATTGTGCACAAAGTAAGGGACTTTCCCACTTTTGATGTCATTGTGATTAGATTTAGGAAAGTGTCTGAAAGTGCGCTTGATCATGATGTTCATTACAAAAAAAGTAAACGTCTGGAGGGAAAAGTCGGGTCAGGCGCATTAGACTTCCCTGATTTAAGGTTGGGGACAATGGATTTAGGGAAGCATCCTAAAGTCCATTAAGGATTTATGGATATATCCAAAAATGCTAGACATATCCCCCTCTGACATCCCACCAATCAGCTCTCGAGGCTTCCAATCGAGCATTCGAGTCGAGACCTTGCATCTGATTTCCTGATACCTGTTCTCGACACGAAAAGGCAACTATGGTTTAGGCTCCCCAGATATCCGCTTCGTCCGCTGGTCCGCTGAGTTCCGAGAGCGCTTTTAAATGTTGCCAAATTAGAGCACCTGCCGTCCCCAGCGCTTCCACCGATGCTGGAATGATTGATCTTTACCATCTAATATATATTTTTCTCGAAAGACAGAAATTCAACCAGAAATATCTTATGCTTTGCTGTTTCTTTTTAATCCCGACTGCAGTCATATTTACCAAGACTATTTAATACTACACTCTTTCAGATGTTGCCTAATCAACTCTCACTCACATCTGAATTGTTCTCATGTCACAGATTGGAACTAGATTGGATAAGAGGAGATGTAATATATTTTAATGTCCCAAAATATTTTTGGAGCTATTGCCTGATCTTCACTTGCCAACGACAATAATACTTTTCGGCTTTGTTGAGGGTTTTGAATTCTAATATTGTAATGACGGACCCGATTCCCATGAAGTTCTGCTTTAACATGTTGATTGGACATATGTTCAAACAGTAATTCCTCTCTCTCTTTTTAGTCAATTTAGTGGCGATTTTGATCCTATCCCGCGGAAAGTGTGGCCTTTCCACCTGCACTACTCGTTACTTGGTCGCTATGGCAGCAGCGGATCTACTGACCATAATTACAGAAGTCATCCTATACCGGGTCAACATTTATTATTTTCCAATGAATTTCCTTTTCATCACTCCTGTGTGCAGTGTTGTCTATGTCCTGGTTCGTCAAGCCAGAGACTCTTCGGTTTGGTTCACCGTCACTTTTACTTTTGATCGGTTTATCGCCATTTGTTGCCAGAAACTGAAAACAAAATATTGTACCGGGAGAGTTGCGGCTTCTATTCTGGCAACAACTGCCTTTTTGCTCTGTTGTAAAAACATTCCCTTTTATTTCACACTTGAATCGTCGGTGACACTGGACAATGTCCCGTGGGGCTGTGTTGATAAGCCAAGCTATTACACTAATCCTGCATGGATGGGATTTGATTGGTTTGACACAATGTTGATCCCTTTGCTTCCGTTTGGTTTAATCCTGTCGCTAAATGCATTGACAGTCAGACATATTTTAGTGACCAGCCGAGTCCGTAAGGCTCTGAGGGGCGACAGCAAGGGAGAAAATCGATGTGACCCAGAGATGGAGAGCAGAAGGAGGTCTGTGATTTTGCTCTTCACCTTATCTGGGAGCTTCATTCTTATGTGGTTGGTGGATGTTCTAGAATTTTTGTATTACACTATTGCAGGAATTGATCCAAATAACTACACCAATTCCGAACTTATATTTAACCAAGCGGGAACAATGCTACAGAATTTAAATTGTTGTACAAACACCTTTATATATGCTGTGACTCAGTCCAAATTCAGGGAGCAGCTCAAGAATATGGCGAAATATCCGGTGACTTCTGTTATTCAATTGATAAAAAAATAAAAAAACCTATATAAACAAATACGCTCCGACACGGGTACCTGTCACATTGTAAAAGACCGCGGTGGATATTAGACCTTCGTTACACAAACTGCCCCAAATATAGTCTAGAGTTCTAAAACGACACTGAGCAACTGAATACTGCACGTGCTTGAAACACTTCCCAAATGCCCACCACCTTAGATAAGAATACTAAAGAACTCATCCCTGTTAGCAACAAACTCAAACGCACATCGACACAGATATCGACTGGAAATATCGCTGCATCGCAAGTTAACCAAGAATTAATCATCAGCACAACTTATCAAAACCCCATCGTACACTAACAGCAAGTGCCGAGTCAAATAAGAAGATAACCGGCTGGTCATATTTTTTAATGTACGTCAAGGCAGAGAACATAAGTATCTCAAATTAAGGTTGCTCATCACAATTTCTTTTTTAAATTGCGGAAACAAGGAATAATTAAAGATTACAAAATTATGTTCCCGACAGCAGGAAAGATATTTAAACGTTAGACACATAAAAGACTTTACAATAGGATTGTAACAAAGAAAAAAATATGCACCCCAATATCACCCAGCACACCAAACAGATATACAAAGTAATTCTGCATCTGAGACCGCTGATCTGTGACACGGATATTAGATCCAAAGAATCGTTCAAAGTAACTCAGTAGCGGAAACTCCAATAGTGTATTCACATAAACACGAATTCCAGAACCATAATGCACTGTTTAAACCTCAGGCACCCAAAGGAAATTAAATAGAGTAACACCTGAAAGATCTTTTAACGACGCCATAATTCAGCATCTCGGGTGGACAATGCATTTGTAAACCATACAAGGTTTCTTAATTACAACATAAAACATCCAAACGTAGCGGATCCCTTACCAGGTCAACATCTCAACCAAGTACAATACTTTAATAAGTTACAGCATGTTGGTGCTATGAAGTAAATCAATTAATGCAGCACCCAAGACCCATGATGCACGCGATGTTACTAATACCACAAACGAGTAAATTGAACATGATTTTCATAATTCAGTAATAAATAGTGAATAGATTAATAAAATTCAATATCTGTAACTATAAAGACCCACAGGTTAAACAACACCGCGGCTGCATAAATGTCCCCCAATTCGTACGGCTGGAGATAACCATAAATTACTTAAAATAAAGAACTAACACTGAATTACAATCGTAACAAACACGTCATTGCACGCTATCAAGGAAAGTAAAGTTAAAACAACACTGCTGACCCAGAAAGTACTTCAGACTAATTTGCACCATCAGCCATAAAGATTTTAGAGCTATATGGTGTAAACAAACTAAGTCACTTCCTGAAATGAGTACAGAATCAAAAATCCGCGAAAAAAAGCTCAAACGCATTTAATGGCTTCGATTCCATTGGGTACGTTAGTCAAAGTTA